>NW_010521965.1:0-6488 GCF_000687285.1 Phaethon lepturus
CGAGGATCGGGAGAGAGGCAGTTCTCCGTTTCCGCCTGTTGGCGTGGGACAGAAGGTGCAGACCCCAGGGGGTTTGATACCACTTGGCCTTTAAGTACTCGGGGCATCAAGAATTTGCCGCTGGTTTGATCCTGCTGCACACAAGAGGCTTTTGCTCCGTTCAGAGGGGATGGAGCTGCCTTGAGTGGGTGGGCTCACTCATCCATCCCCCCACCGAGGGACAAGCCAGAGCTACTCAACGTCCTGCCTGCAGCTCCTGGGGACGGGGAGAAGCGCTCCCAGGCAGCCCGGAGGCTGGGCTAGCATTTGCCAGGAATGGGGGAGATGGAGGGGAAGCGGGTGGAAAAGCTTCCCGGCTCTCTGCACGCCTCCTGCCCCACCAGCCGCTGCTCCAGGGCACAGGGACGAGCCTCCTTGGCTGCGCTCTGACATGTGGTGGGATGGGGAGCCTGGCCAGGAGCACCACCGTGGCCACAGCTGCTTCCCACCGGGAGCAGCCGGAGCCACCACCACTCCATGCCCAGGATGGGCCACCTCAGTCCCCACCTCATGCCCACCTCCTGCCTTCCTCCCGCTCCCCACGGCTGCTGAGGAGGATGAAGAGGAGCGAGCAGAGAGGATGGGAAGGACCAAGCAACGTTTTAGGGAGGATTCAGCCATCCAGGCTGGGCGAAGCCCTGGTGCTGGCGTCGGCCTCTCCAACCCTCCAGACCACACCTTCCACCTCCTACTCAGGTCGTG
Organism: Phaethon lepturus; assembly: GCF_000687285.1. Lineage (NCBI taxonomy): Eukaryota > Metazoa > Chordata > Aves > Phaethontiformes > Phaethontidae > Phaethon > Phaethon lepturus. The sequence continues at coordinate 742 of NW_010521965.1, forward strand.
TGGTAACAAGACCGTCGGTGATTCAGGGTGAACACCAATCCATGATACTATGTGAGCAGGTAATAAAATCGAGCTGGCACTGAGTGGGTATAAATGTGTTTTTCCTCTTTTCTTCTCTTTACAGTCTTATAATGTGCACCAAGCTATTCCCTCCCTGGAATAAGAGCTTGGTTTTACTAGCTAATCCAAAAGCTGTTCAAATGAGAGGCGCATGTTAAAAATCATTTGGAAACGAGGAGCCCATAAAAGGGAGAACATCATTACGGCCCTCTACACCTCCATAATTCACTGAGTGCATTTCTGCTCTCCTCGTCTCAGAAGGATATAGCAGGACTGGAAAACAGTCAAAAAGCACTAGAGATAGCCAAAGGTCTGCAGCAGCTCTTATACAGGAGTGTATAAATAGTCTAGCACTTCCGTCTGGGGCAGGATATGTGGCTCAGGGACTTCATATTTAATAGCCCATGATGGAGTTTTCCATCCCTGACTGGAAGAGCCTTTGTGGGAAGAATTACTACCCATGAGGCTTGCTCTTACGGCAGTGGGCAGGACTGGCAAGCCTGGCATGGCTGCTGAGACCAGAGGTGCTGCGTGGTCAGCGGCGGCTCTGCACGAGCAGCAAGATGCAGCTCCCCCCAACCAACGTCCCTTTGCCCCTCATGGTGGCCTCATGCCTGGGCTTTGCAGCTTGTACGTGCAGCTGCTGGCTGCCCTGGCCAGGGAGGTAGGACACATCACAGCAACTCCTCTCTTCTCTAGCTCTTCAAACGCTTGATTTTTTTCAGTAACTGGGTTAATTTAGCTTTTAAATACCTGGAGCGGCATGAGTGGCTGCCTGTGTGAAGCCAACTTCAATATGGGTGAGCTCCAGCAGGAAAAAAAAAAAAAAAGAAAGGAAAAAATTTGGGCTAGAAAGTAATTAAAAGGTGAGACCATCCACCCACCAGGCACCGTGCTGCAGGGCTCGCAGCTCCCTTCGCATCGGTCTGGCACCACCTCGTGGGTACCCATCTTCTGCTCCTGGCCACCATGTGTTTTGGAGCCCTGTAGCACAACGTGGTAGTACAGCTGGAAAGAACTTTGGTACCCAGAATGTGACGGCATTTATACCAGCGGGCTGGCGCACTGGTGCGGCAGGCAGGACTTCAGCTCCAGGCGTTGTCCTGGGGCTTTATTCTGCTCTAGGCTATGGGTGGGCAGTTTTCATGGGGGATGTGGGTTTGGAGCACCGACTCCAAGTCTCCCACTCCTGGGCAGGCTGTAGGTGGAGGGAGACCACTGAAACCACCTTCTCCTGTGCTCCCATTGAAATGAAAGCAGGGGCTGCACAAATTCCTGGGAGTGTCCGAGTCCTCCAGCGCCGAGTTTCCAGCCACTGACAAGGCAACAATACCGTAATAAGCCACTAAGTGGCTTTTGAAACCATTAGCCAACTGCTGCATTAAATGCTCTCAGTGCCACGGGGGAGGCTCCGTCATTCCTCAGCTCCTTTTCGGAGAGGCATCAAGAAGACACTTCCCAGAGGCTCAGGTGGGGAGGGGGTGTCCCCACCTCCTTGCAAGCAGGCGCAAGCTGGGGTGAGGTCCCTCTTCCATGGGCAGCAGGCGGTGGGGACCTGGGTGGGGGACACCCGCAGCGTGGGCAAGCCAGAGCAAGAGGTGGAAGTGGGAGGTTTTGTTAAAGCTGGCAATGAAGTCAGGTGAGGGAGCAGGGAGGGAGCTGGGGACCCGTCTGGCGTACAAGTAATCAGCCGTCACGTCTTACTTTGAAGGCTTTTTACTTTGATATGAATAAAACCATCCTGGAGAGAACAAGTAGCAACTAAGACCAGAGACCATGAGCTCCCACAATACTGGGCTAGCATAGCTGTTACCCTTGCAAGGGCTGCTCATCCCTCTTCCTGCCATAAATTTCGCCAGGAGTCATGAAGGGATCCACCCAAAAAGGGTCTCCAGATGCAGCACCCCTGGGCCTGTCACCCTCCGAGGGCCGTCCCCGCCTGCCGCCCCAACGCTTTCCCCTGCAAGGGGACGCGCCGAGGGTGACCTGCACCCAGGCTTGCGGGAATCTCTTTTAAAAAATCGTCTCTTGGCTTCTTGGCTGTCTCGGACCCAGGAGAGGGCAGCAGCAGCCCAGGCTGCAGCCTCAGCTACCCTTTGCGAAGCTCGTCTTCAACTCCTAAGCTGCCTCCGAAAAGGCTGAGAAAGAAAAGCAATGTATGCAGGGAGCAAGCAGAAAGCAAAACCCCAGTGGGCAGGCTAGCAGTACTCTCTCGGGCCTCAAAATTGTTTGCTTTCAAGGTGGAAGTGGAAAGAAAATGATCTGCCTTTGCAAACAAACTGGAGTGCCAGGGCTTTCCATGGCAGTCTTTTGATATCATTGGTCACCCCACGGGTGCTTTTTACAGCACCAGAAACGAGGTGGCGATGCTGGGGATGTTCCCGGCAGCGGTGGAAAGTGAGCACGGGCAACGGTACGCAGTGCACGCACTTCACGCTTGCAGAGATGCTAAAAGCCCGTGAGATCCTGCTCTGGAGCTCTTGTGGCTTCATTCGGAGCACTTCAGGATAACGAAATGTGATTGCCAGCGCTTCACGGGCACATCGGCTGCCTTTCCCCCGCTGAGCTTGCTGTCCCTGAAAGGGAGGGCTGGAAACACTCAGGGAAGCTTCTGCTCCTCCATCTTGGTACTCCCCAAACACGGGCTCCCTCCCAGCCCGGTCTGAGGTTCACGACTGAACTGCCCTGAAACTCGTACCACGCATTTTCTCTCGCGGCATCACCTTTTTAGGTCAGCATCTCCCGGTGCCGCCGTGGCCCAGCCAGCCTGGTAGCACCCTCCTGGTTTTACTGGATGAGCTCAGCAGATGAGTCACGCAGCAGGTGAGTGGGAGGAGGACATCCTTACAGCCACCGCTTCGACAACACATTCCCCAGCCATCCTGGCTTTTGCTGCAGGCGATTCCATTTCGGGTGCCTGTTTTCCCCGCGGCAGCGTGTTCTTCTCCTAGCTTGCAGCGTAAGGCTGAGCCCGCAGCGATGTGGCCTCCGTTCTTATTCAGGCTCAATTGATTCCTTTGATTTTTTTTTTTAATTGTTTTTTTTGGTTCACACCCTCTGAAATCACAGCAAAGTGCAAAATTGCTGCTTACCAAAGCTGTTCTTCTGAAATGAGTCATTAAAGAAGGAGCCTCGTCACTCTGCCAGGCACAGCCTGGTTGCTTCTCTGAATGCAACGACACAAGAGAACGGCTTGCTGCCCCGTTTGGGCTTCAACCTGCCTGCACCCCAGGTGTTACCCAGCCTCTCTCCAGAATCTGGGCAGAGCAACGCCTGCATTATTCCGACCTCTTCGCACGACCAGCCCTTTTCACCCCATTTTTGGGTGAAGACCCCGCACGTCTATAAGCTGGCTCCGATTACATTCCTTTAATTGTGTGCACAACCAGGAGCCTTTGCATTTCTTTACGGCTTGAGGCACGGAGGATGATCGTCAGGGGGGTCTGCTAAGGACCCCCCCACATCCCGTTGTGTGTGCTGGGAAAGCCTCTGTGAGCTGCTGAACTTGAACCTGTTGGGCTGATGAATGCAATGGTCCTCAGTGCTTGTAGGTGTGGTAGTATTTTGGTGATGCCGTGCTTTGTACCAGGCTAGCAGCTTCTTTGGGGAACTACCACTGTGTCCAGAACTCCTGCAAAATAGATCTTTTATTCAGAAAACCATTCAGGCAAACTCAGTGTTGTGTCTTCCATCCCTCCCTCCCTCCCTGATGGCACGGGGACAGAGGAGAGGCTGTGGAAGGCAGGAGCAGCAATAACATCTCCACATCTGCCGCTGCGTCCACACCAGCTATCGGGAGACGTCACAAAAATCACAGCCAAACGTTTGAACATATGAGGGCCACCAAATTTATGCACTACATACAGCCTGACGTCCTTTTTCCCCTGAAATGATACCTCGTGTCCAAAGTCTGCAAAGTCAGTGGGAACGGTACATTCCTGGTGCTTGAGAAAAGCCAACGCACAGTATTAGGTATCTCACTGCAATTTGGAGTTCAGTTCCTTACCTTGAGGTTTTGGCTTCTCCTTCCCAGCACGCATGAGCTTTTCTTCTGAAATCAGTACCAGACAGGAGTCAGATACAGGTCTGTTGGAAGCTTGTCTCACGTGCCTGGTGCGAGACCAAGGGCACGCGTGAAGCTGGACCTGCTTTCCGTGACTGCTCTCAGCTCCTTGTCTCCCTTTGTAGTCTGGAGCTGACATGGCCCCAAAAAAACATTGCTTAGGTGCCTCTTGCTCACCCCCACCCGGCTGCAGGCAGCTGACAGCACGCTGCAGAGATCCCTGAGTTTTCTTCCTTTATCCTTTCCTCTCCTCCACAGAGACTCCCCGGCCGAACCCAGCGATGGATGTGCCTCTCAGACCTTCCCTACAACCAAGCCCTCCAGTACCTGGAAGAACTGCACATCTCTTACGTGGGGCAGCCCACGCTCAACTTCTCCTAAGTCCAGAGGTGTGTTGGCAGCAGCTTTTGGATCAGAGCAGGTCTGGCTCCAGTGAGATTTGCTGGCTTCACTTTTTTTTTTTTTTTTTTAAGCAATAAGGTAAACGGATTTCATCCACCAGGTGAGGGGATTTGACAAGATCTGGCCTGATAATTCCATTTTTCTGTAAAACTGCAGATGGTTTGCAGCACTGTTGAAACATGTCCTAGGCTGCACGCCTGCAGGCGGCGAAGGCTCGCGGGCCTAAAAGCATGCCCACATATCTGAGCATTTCAAAATGAGTTCATACCTTTGTTGTGGAAGAGACATAAATGGACAGGACCAGCGAGGTGATCGTAATTTGAAGCACGCAAAGCAGCCGGGGGTGTTACATGGTGAAACATAGCGTGGGACAGGCAGCAGAGGTGTGGGACGGGAGCTGAGAAGTGGAGCTCCGTGGGCACCGCACGTCTTGCAGCAGCCCCAAAGCTGCCAGAACGGCATCACCACCGAGAACGGCATCACCTGGACTTCTCTTAGCGCCAGCATCAGAGGTCAAGTTCAGAGCACGGCCTTGGCTGTCGCTTGGGCAAGTACAGGCAGTAGCAGCCTTTGAATCAGCGACTCTTCAGCTGAAGTCCGGTGCGCGCTGCCGCGGGGATTAGCGAAAGGCAGGCTGCGGAGGAGATGCCCGGCATCCCCGCCGCGCGCTGCTTGTTCTGAGAGAGCTGTCAGCCAGGGACGGGGTATTTTTAGCCTGGTTTCCAAAGGAAACAAAGCTCCAGCAACCCTGCTCCGTCTGTCAGTCCCCCCCTGCAACTTGTGAACGGTGGCGACTTTTAAAGGCCCTTTTTTTTTTTTTTCCCCTTTTGCCAGAGAGGTACAGCTCCAAAACGTGAAACACCCGTACGCATCAGGAAAACAGGCGGCCGGGTAGAAACCCCTCTCCTCCCAGCGCCGCGGAGGTGCTGCCGCCTGACCGCCTTCAGCAGGCGTTGATTTGGCAGGATTGTCATGCCTTAGTTCGCAGAGGAAACATGTTCTTTCCACGTTTCAGCTCTGAAGGTTTCAGTAAGGGGTAACTTCACCCAGTGGACGAGCCCCTTGGTCAGGCTCTTCTTGGGTCTGTTGCACATTTATCCCGTCACCGCTGGGGTGGCGGCTGACCATACGGCGTATCCCCAGTCCCGGGGCAGGTGATGGCCGAGGGGACTGGGGGCGGCAGGTTCCAGCAGACACGTCACAGTCACACGGTCGACGCCCA
>NW_010521965.1:6573-8774 GCF_000687285.1 Phaethon lepturus
CACATCCCAGTCACACGGCAGAGGCACATATAGAAACCGCTGTTGGATGAGGGAGTCCCAGGCGCAGATTTAGCAGCAGCAGCCCCGAGGCTGCCTCTGTCTCCTTTCCCACAGAAGGACGCAGAGATGGAAATGCTAAGAGGAATGAGTTGAAAAGCAAAAATGTTCTTGAATAAGCAAGTAATAATGATGCAGTAGTAGAGTAAGCCCAGGCTAGTAGGGTATGGAGACATCCAGCCCCATCAGTGCATCTAAGCCTCGCCCTCGTTAGTGGAGACCTGTGCAGACTCAGCGGTGCCGTAGCATTTAAAAGTAGTATTTTTAACATATAAAAGTAATGTCATTTTTATTCACACGCAACATTTATCAGCCATGGTATGGGTGACCAAACACATAGCTGTAAGAGCCGGTGGGGAACGGTCAAGTATTTGAGCCAAAAGTCTTTGTTTTTGAGAGGAAAGAAAGAAATCTGTTCTTCTATTGCCTCCAGCAAGCAACAGATGAAAAAGGCCAGCCTTGCCGCTAATAAAAAAAATAAGGCATTGAGAAAAGGGAGTATTTGGGACAGAGTGCAGCCCCAGCGCCAGTGAAAGGTCGGGCTGCCCAAGGGAGCTCTTCAGCCAGCTGCTCAAGAGACTAGGGAGCTATGGAGCATCTCGAGCCTGAACATAAATAACTAAGCCTGGCTACAAGCACCAGCTGTGCAAAAAAGGGGACTTCTTTTTTGCACGCTTATGTCTTTCAGCCTTGAAATATTATTCTCCTGTTGCCTAAAGCACTGGTGTATCCAGACATGGAGGTTTTTCTTCTAATCCCGCATTCATTATCTAAGTACTATGAATGATCACGTGTTTAAATAAAACAGCATTTCCTCTGAGACAGGACCAGGCTGAGCACTGTGGGTTTTCTGCAGCACTCCAGCGTTTTTTGTAACCTGATTCCATGCATCCCGCAAGGCAGCGCACCAAAAGTGTAGACTCATCCACCTCAAACTTGACGTGATGTGGGAGCAGCACGGTGATCATCCTTCTCTAGCGCCGTTTTCAACATCATATGGAAAACTTCTGGGCTGCTCTAAAGGGTTTGCCCCTGTGTCTTACCTGCGGGTTCAGCATGCCCCTTCTGGCACTAGCAACCTCGTGCCCAAAGCCCCACATTTCCAGGACTGGCTGCAGGTCTTTGCCCAGAGCATTTGGCTCAGTAGCTCTCTCTGGTCACAATAAACTGGAATACCACTCACGGGAGACACGCGGGGGGGTCTCTCCTCTCCTGAAGTGCTAGGCTGGTATTTCCAGAAATAGTTTGTAAACCAAAACAACACTCAGCGTGTAGCAGGAATTGCAATCAAATAGAGGCTGGAGTCTTCGAGGCGGCAGGTGGCTGGCGACACGCACGTCACCTTTGTCGTACCCCGCTCTGCTTTCCTGGGACGGACACGCACAGGGCGAGCGCTGCTCCCGTGAGTTGGCCACCGTTGACCCTGTGGTAGAAATGGAGACGTGCGTGCCTTGGTTCATGAGCTCCTCCGTCTGGCGTCCTTCTTCTATTGCTAGGGTCATATTGGGCCAGCCGCTCCTTCTAAGCGGGGTCAGATTTAACTTCCCGCTGAGCTGTTGTCAAGACTCGCCATCTTTGATTCTGCAGTGCGGGGTAAAGCTTGTGGCCCTGGCAAGGTGGGGCTGTGGTGGTTTTAACCCCCACTTGCAGCCTCTCCACCCAGGAGTGCTTGGTGTGACCCGAATAGCAGGTTTCCTACCAGAGACCCTGCCCGGGCTCCGGCACTACCAAGAGCCTCCGCACTGCCCTGACGGGTGATTTCTTCTGCCGCAGCCGTGGCAAGATTGAAGAGTAACCCAACCCCAGCGCGCGCCTCTATTTTTGTCTCTGACCTCCCGCTGTCTGGAAGTGGTGCCTTGAATGAGGGTAAGGATTTCATCTGAGTTACTGCAAGTGAAAGGACTTTCAGACCCAGCTGACACCCAAGTTTGCATCTAATTACCCGTTGCCTTCAGGAGCTCTTGGAAATACTGCATAGCGTCCTTGCTTATCTTCTCCGTAACAGTCTTCAGGAGCCATTTCATGGATTACAAGATGAGGAGGGATCATTAAAGCAAGAGTTGCCATCCTGAGCCAGGCCAAAGAGCCGCCCAGCCCAGAACCCATCTCCAGCGGCCGTCAGCGGCAGGGCCCTAGGGAAAAAG
>NW_010521965.1:8808-11565 GCF_000687285.1 Phaethon lepturus
TGCTCTTTCAGAGCTGGTCTTCTGGAAGGACTCAAAGTTGGAGAAGGGTGGGGGTGTCCAGCAGCAGCTCTCCCTGGGACATGCTCACACTGGCCAGTCTGTGTGCCAGGAGGCTTAGCTGCTTTGGGGAGACACAGGAGACCCGGACTTCCCTGTGTCGGGTGTTGCGCTCTCTTCCACAGGAGCTCCAGCTGTCTCAGGCCCTTCCAGGCTCTGAAAACAAGTCCTTCCACTTAATAAACAATTTTGGGGGGTTATTGTTGCATTTTTTTAATAAATTATGTTTCTGGAAAAATGAAAACAGCAAAATTCCCTGCATATTGCTTTCCTGTAGGACATATGGAAGTCGCATAAATCCAAGAACAAGCTCTGACTCCTGGTCTGATCTCACAGCTATAGAAATGTAGTCACACTTTTATGGGCATGTTTTTTATTTTTTATTGTTTTATATGGATTTTAAAATTTTGTTTAGCTCTTTAGTGGACTCTGCATCTGGCCTTCAAAGGCAATCACCACTGTTACTGAAAAACTCTGGCAGACCTTAAAAAAAAAAAATTCCCAAATTTCAGAAATTCTCAAACTTTTCTTGCAATTTCCCATGGTTGATCAGTGGGATTATCTTGCTTGCTCCCCTCACACAGAGGTCCCTGAGCCTTGGAAAGCTTTGGCAGCTGGTTGACTTTCACATGTTGCTCCTGGCCCTAGTCCCACCGGTGGCGGCTGGTCCAGGCTGGCAGCTCTGATCATGCTACCAGCTCTGATTTGTGCTGACTGTCCCTGTTATTTCTTCTTATGCAATAGGAGCTCGGGGTGACACAGCAAAGCCAATTTTGAGGCATTGCAGACACTTTGCCTCAAATCGTCTGTGCGTCTGAAGAAAGGTCTGGTGAAGAAAGGTCTGGTGAAGAAAGGTCTGGTGAAGAAAGGTCTGGTGAAGAAGGGGTGGCAGAGCCAGCCTGATAAGATCAGCAGCTCCTTGAGGCTCAAAGCTCTGCTAACTTTGAATTGAGGGTCCTGAATTCCCGTGGCGATCATCTGCGTTGAGAAATGTTCTTAACCCGCTCAGAGCCAAAGGCAATAAAATAAGTTACGTCTTTTAATAATGGAGTTTTGGTTCTTTACAAATGAAGTATATTAAAAAAACTATGCTGCTTGTGTCTTGTTTATGAACAAAACTGCTGCAGAGGAGGCTTCTCTGGGGTTGCACTGTTGGTTTTAAATGAATCGCGCTACAGAGCTTCACCAAAGGCCTTCAAGGACTCTGCCCGTGCTGCCGGGTGCCCGTCTCCAAGGGAAGGCTGCCCCAGGTCTTGCCGCTGGTGGCTTCTCTCCTCTTGAACGCAGCCACGGAGGCGTGTTGGACAGGCACGAGGAGCAGCCCTCCTATGGCTTGCATAACCACTCACAGCAGGAGCAAATCTGCCCTCAGGAATCCTCTCTCTTGCTCGTCTAATTGCCGGGATGAGTCATATCAAGCTTCTTTGGAGCAAGAGCTGCATGATTTTGTAGCCTGTAGCATGCCCGGGTGTCGGACGGCAAGGGTCATGGGTGGAGGGTCCCAAGAGCTCTGCTCTTCTCTCCCGCGCTGCCCCACCACGGGGAATTTCCAGGCAAACTTAAGGGAGATGAGGAAGAGCAAGCAGCAAGCAGACAAACAGTTCTGGACACATTTCTTCATGGCAGCGTGGGGCCACACCTACCGCAGGCATACTGTGTCTGGATACCAACTGTAATTTTTTTAATTCCTTTTTCCTAAATATAACGGTGCCTGTGCACGGGGGCTTGCAACACGGCAGGCAGAGCTCTGCTGCCGGGCCAGAGCCGGGAGAGCCGGCTGCCACCGAGCCACTTAATGGCTTTATTTTTAATGCTTTATAGGACACGCATCACCAGGGAACCAGAGCTCTTAAACACAAATATTGTAAAAGAAAACGGACCATCTCTCTGCGTGTGGGTCTACTCAGCATCACCGCTGCTGCCTGGAGGCGAAGACGGAGAACCGCCTGCATTCCTGACTGTGGGCTCAAGGACTGGCTCGGGGAGACCGGAGCTGCACGGATGAGGGTGATGTTTAGGTTCCCAGGTTGCTTTTTAAGTCAAATAATAACATATTTTCAGCAGGTTCAACTGTTACTAAAGGAGGAGAGGAAGGTGTTGGGATTTTTTCCAAACACAGTTTATGTTGTCCCTGGAGTGCCTGGAGAACAGGCACGTTTTCAAATGTTTTTGCTCTTTTGAGCTGTTTTTCTGTCTTCCGTTCTGTCAGTCAGGTAAAACGTGATTAATGACCCCTCCTGTCATGGGAGAGGCTGCCTGCGCTCATCCCATTCAAAACCCAGTACCATTTTAGTTGGTTTAACAGTACAGGTGGTGATACCCAAAGAACCCATCCCTTGTCAGAGAGCCCTTTGCTTGCCTTTGAGCTCCAGGCGCTCGGCAAAACCTCGGCGCTGGGCAGAAGGAAGACAGAAGAGCTGTTTTTTCAGCATCACCCAGAGGGTTAACACAGCCGTGTCCCAGCATCTTGTCCCACCTTCTCGCGCGCCTCACGCCTCCTCCGCACAGCAAGACGTGGCGGAGCAAGCAGCTCCCTGAAAGCACCCAGGGGAGAGGGGTTTCTGTAGAGGACAGGGATGGCGAATCGGCATGGAAGAGCCGACACACGGGATTAACCTGGGAGGCTGTTTTGTGCTGTCGTTGCCGTGCAGGATTGCTGCACCGGTGTCTCGCGTGACGCTCCCCTGCCTGCTACGGCTC
>NW_010521965.1:11583-12040 GCF_000687285.1 Phaethon lepturus
CAGGGGTCTCTGTGCCTGCCGCCGACGCACTGCAGCCGCAGCTTCTTCTAGTCTTCATCACACGGCGTAACTGTAGGGTAAGGACAGTTTCTCTGCTAGAAATTGTTCCCCTGGTTGCTGTGAAATTCCTGGGATTCTTTTTTTTTGGACAGCTGTGGCCCAGTTGTCTTTCGGTTGTCTCCCAGTGCCACCAGTGAGTGACAGCATCCTCTCATCCTCCTCTGAGCAGTTGTGCCTGGTCCAACGCCTTGGTCTGAGGCTCCTGGCCACCCAAGGGACGTGTAAAGCCAGACAGACCCGCGCAGCCTGGCACCGAGACCCTGGGGTGGATATTCATAATTTTTTCCCCAAGCATTCAAAGCTAGCGTTGTGTTGCGTAAGTTAAGCAGATAAGGTGAGGGAGACAGAAGGCTCGTGCTTAGAGGCTGTTGTTCCCCGCTGGCACCAGCGCCGCAGC
>NW_010521966.1:0-231 GCF_000687285.1 Phaethon lepturus
AAAAAACACATGAGGGGGGGTTGCACACGCACACCTTTCTCCAGAAAAAGGTATGAACATTTTTTTTCAGGCGCTGCCAGGAAAGATTTCGTTTGCAGGAACTCGCTTTAATTTTATATTTTTTTTTTCTTGCAAGGTTATTTCGGGCGTAGCTGTTGCAGGAGGGAGAAAAGAGGACGAACCCGCAGGTTTGATTTGTTTCTCCCGGGGGCAAAAATTGGCTGGAGAGGG
>NW_010521966.1:241-569 GCF_000687285.1 Phaethon lepturus
GGGGAGCGGAGCTTGTCTCACGGCACCAGCCGCCGCGAGTCGCGGGGCTTGGACCAGGCCGGGGGGTAGACTTCCGAGAAAGAAAAAAAATTATAAATCATTGCCTTTAATAAAGACGCTCCGTGCTCTGGGGGAGAACAATCCCCGCGACCGAAATCCGCACGCCCCATTAGTGAAACTGCTTTTCTTATTGAAATCGCCTCAAATCCAGGCAGGCTCCGCTCCTTGTTGCTTCTATTTATTTTTTTTCCCTTTCCTTCCAGCCTCTGCACCCCAAAGCAAAAGGAGGATAAAGAGGGGAACTTTGCACGTATAAAAACAACAAAAA
>NW_010521967.1:0-226 GCF_000687285.1 Phaethon lepturus
AAAAAAAAAACCCAGCCCCAACTGGAGAGGTCATTAAAGACAGATGGCTCATGTGGAGGGTTGGTAGGACCGTGCTGCTCTAAAAGCCAGGCACGAGCATCAGTCACCCAGGTATCCGCTGGCAGAGGTAGATCCCGGTAGATCAGCAGAAAGCGGGGCTGTGACTAGGACCGGCGTGCAGCCCCTTGCCGGGACAGACAACCCAGCCCCCACCGACCTCTGCCGA
>NW_010521967.1:308-623 GCF_000687285.1 Phaethon lepturus
GGACAACAGTTGGGCCACGAATTATTTTTACATTTAGGTTTCCTGGATAGGTATCAGCAATCTGTCAAAAAGGGAAAGAAAAGCCCTAACCGAAGCATCAGCTACGCTCATCAAAATCCTAAATACGTCTGGAGAACTGCCCTTTCTGCAGCATTAAGTCATTGGCAACTTCATCTTAACTCAGGCGGAGATCTCCCCCTCCTCCTCGCCGCTTGCCGAATTTAGCTGCAGAAGAGAGAACTGGATCCTGCTCAACAAAAAAAATTAGTCAAGGGCCGGCAGTGGGGTGAGAGCGGGGGAAATGGCAGGGGCGGG
>NW_010521968.1:0-664 GCF_000687285.1 Phaethon lepturus
CCCGGTCTTCGCCGGCCACGTGTTCACTTCTTTCTCTTGTGCTCGCAGGTGGAGCAGCTAGAGGTATTTCGGAAAGACCAAGCTAAGCAGGTAACGCATGTGAAGTGCTGGCTGCTTAAACGGTGACAGTGCACAGCCCTAGCTGCTGCCGCTTCCCACCGGAGTCGCCCTCTCCTCTCCTGAACTGTTTGCGGTGGGAACTCAGCCGTGGGGTGCTCCCGCAGAGCGTGCTGTGGGCGCCGCTTGGCTCCAGGTCTTTGAACTTGTGCCTTTGCCCGCGGGGAGTAGGAACTGGGGCCCAAACCTGCTGCCTGCCTGCTCATGGTGGTGCCTGGGGCTCAGCTGGTGGTGGCTGTCTGCCGAGAGCATCCAGGCCTCCTTGACACAGGACCATTGCTCCTCTGACACCTTGTCCCCAGAGAGGGGAGCTGGGGGAGCTGGGATACCCCTTCCTTCTGTCCATCCCTTTTTCCCACCCTCTTAACTGAAGGTTCACGTAGCCGGTGGGGATGGTTGGTGCCGGCAGGAGGGGGCTGCGCTCCCAGAAAGCGTGGTCCAGATGTGGCCAGAAGTGGGATGCTTTACAGCAGCATCAGTCTTGGACGTGGTGTGGGTTAGCGCTTGGGAAATGACTCTGGAAAAGCCCCATTTCCCTGCCCAGCTT
>NW_010521969.1:0-237 GCF_000687285.1 Phaethon lepturus
CGGCGGTCACTGGCTCTGCCCTTAGGAAGTGCTTTATCTCGCACCAGGAGAAGAGGCAGGACTGTGGCGTTACCCTCTGCCCCCGGGCTCAGCTCTTCCCCATCTTGTTCCCTCCAGTCCGGCCACCAGGAGAAGGGAAAAGACGTCTTTTCCCACCAGTGCCCCCCGGCTGTGGGTCTGGCGAAGGGGGGGCAGAGCGGCTGGGCCCTTTTGGGGGTGGTGGGGGGGACGGGGGGG
>NW_010521969.1:313-7507 GCF_000687285.1 Phaethon lepturus
CTGCAGCGATGCTTCCTCCCCAATCGCGTGGCCATGTGGCTGTGCAGTCTTCTTTCCCTCCGCACCCTTAAAATCATTAAAAATAGAGAGAATTGTAATATTTCCAGGGTCTTTTGATTTGGGGGTCTGTGTGTGACCCCTTCTACCTGCTTGAAATGGATGTGGAGCTTTTCCCTCCTCCCTGGCGGGTCCAGCATCTGCTTTGCAAGAAACGCAGGCTGGGTAGGAAGTTTATTTTGAATTTATTTGTGATTCTGTGCTGATGGACACGCATGTGTAAGTCTGGGCAATAACATTCTCCCCTTCCCTCTGCATGGCAGAGCGGGGAGGTGGCGAACCGTAGCTGTGCCGGGGCAGTGCTCCTCTCCGGCTTGGGAAATCATGAAAGGAACACGGAAATGCAGATCCTGTTCCCCCAGCCGGGCGGTTTGATTTTGATATTATCCCAGAAGTAAAGGGGTGGCAGGCAGCATTGCGCTTAAAAAGGGGAACAGAAGCCACTGTTTTGCTGTTACAGAAAAATGGATTTGCTCCTTGTGGGTTTTGTCCCACCGAAGGCAGCAATTTTCCTTTTCCCATCTTCCAGCAGAAGTTGCAGTACCAAGAAGTAACTTGCCAGGGACAGGACTAGAATTAAACCCGGTATTTTCTCAAGCCCTAGGCGACGATTCCTCTTCTTTACGTCATTTTATCTTCCTCTCTGTATCCTTTTTGTATTCTCCTTTTTCCTGAGCTGCTTTGGAAAGCCAGACCTTGCAGCGACGCTAAAAATGAACAAACTACGGGGGAAAGCATGTTGTGAGATGCAGGATGCTCGCACCGAGTGCCCTGCTAGCACTCCCATCTGCACAGCAAACTGGTCCAGCTTTTGGCTGTGACTGCGGTGCTGGGATCTGGACAGGGACATTTCTCTTGCATTTTGGGGAAGGAAAGTAGGTAACAAACCTGCGTGGTGGCTGCTGCCCGCTGCCTGCATCTAAGGTGCCTGCCTGCAGCGCTGCCTGTTGCCTCCTAGGTTTGTTGGAAATCTGATTCAGGTTGGAAATACCATCTCGGACAGATGCCACGGGAGTGACTTGGGGGTTGAATCACTTTTTACTTGGTGTTGAGCGACCTGCTCAGTGTTGGTGGCTCTCGCTCCAACGGAGTGGTGGCATTTTGGGGCACGGGAAGACAAGACACCTTCTTAACGCCAACGAGGACGAGGAGCCCTGCAAGCCCGCTTCCCCTGGCCGACGTGCGCCAAAGGGAGCCAAGGGGTGACAAATGCCTCAAAAAAAGCTTCCTGGTAGCCCAGGCTATTAAGCTCCAGAATATTCATCCAAGAGCGGTGCTGTAAGGACCCTGGGGCCTCCTAAACCAGAAGGAACACAGCGTTGGAGGATATATGGTGGCATTAATGCTGTCCTGGCCCCAGTGGCGTGCTGGATACCTCTAATAGGCTGCACGTCTCTAACTACTGTGATTTCGATAAAAGATCTTCATAAAACTTCCAAATGCCTGTGCCATCACCTGCTTTTCAGTCACTCCAAGCACTGCGTCTCCTGCACAGCCTTCTTGGAGCTGTCTGTGCCGCGTGGGTTGGGGTCCACGCCACGCCACGCCGTGTTGGATGTGTCCCACCTATCCCCACGCTGGTTCTGGGTGGTGAAATGCTTTTGGGGAGCAGCTCTGCGGCTCCGATTTGGCTCCTTGCGACTCAGCGAGGCTGAGCTGAGGGCAGCATGGCTCACGATGAGGAGGAAGAACAAAGGATAAAAATGATTTAATGTGACTTTCTGGATTTCCTGGTGTTTGGAGGGAGCTGGGGACTGGAGTGGCATAAAGGAGGACTGATTTAGGAGCTGCTCTAGCTCGTCTTGTGCTGCTATGGCTCCCACTGGAGCTACTGAAGTAGCCCATGCGTGGTGAGCATGGGGCTGGCGCTTCCACCTTCCTGGGGCGGTGGGGGGCATGTGTCCCCCAGTCCAGCCCAGGGATGTGTCCCAGCCCATCCGAGGGGCCCATCCAGTGCAAGTGGGCTCCTGCACCTCCCGTGTAGAAATGGGCCCTCGATGGTGGAAATAAAACCATCCAGGCAAGTCCTGGGCCAGCATTTAGGGACTGGTTTTCTTTTCAACACTGACAAACATGTTCCCGGTGCTGTAAAAATGGATGGGATTGAGGTGGGAGGAGGTAGTGGAAAGGCTGGGTGATGCTTTCAGTACATCTAAAGAAAACTCTTGTCCCTGCTGCCTTTTCCCCAGGAGGGTCCCAGGCTGGGATGGTGGCGGGGTTGGAAGGGGCGTCCCGGCCTCTCGCCGGGTGGCTGATGAGGATGGGCTGGGTCAGTGCTGAGGTTTTGGCTCTGGCTTTGCTCAGCTTGGCTGCTCCGAAGCCACAGCTCCGGCTGCTGGGTGCCACAGTGGGCTTCGCGAGCTTATTCTGCCGGGTTTTGCAACAACGGAAGATCCAGTGACCAACATTTCTCCTTCCTCGTCGTCCTGCGTGGGCTTCTCCCAGCGGCCGAGACGCGCTCCTGGGGTGCGATTACGGAGGGGTGACGGGGCTCCTCCAGCCAAATTTCTTTGTGCACGAGAGTCCGGCCACCCCAGCTGGGGCTCCAGGGGCTGCTGTAAAAACATACTCTCGGACTGTGCAGATTTCCAAAATCAAACATTACCCACGTGTTTCTAGTGCTTTGGGAAACCTTTTTTCCCAGGCCCAGGGGATCCGGCTCTCTGGGAGGGATGTTCTTGCCATTGCAGCGAGCAGGGGCTGATTTTGGGGAGACGGAGGACGCAGCCGCTCGTACCTCGCCCGAAGCAACCCGGGCTAGAGGGGAGCAGCTGAGATTTTTTTTTAAAGTGTGATTTATCCGCAAGCTGAATTGCGGGAAGCCTTGGCGGTGCTGCCAGGCCCTTTCTCCCCAGCTCAGCCCAGCGCCGCGTTTCTTTCCCTGGGTTTCTGTTGCCCTCTAGTGGGACCCTGCGCTGGGAAGATGGGCTCAGCCTGGGGGTGCGGGGGGGGCTCAGCTCTGCCGAGAAATCTCAGCATGGTCAGCACCGGCAGGGAGTGAAATGGGGAGGGGAGAGGCTCCGGCAAGCACCTCCCGTTTGTCAAGGCAGCTTTTCTACTAGAGGATTTTCTTTTTGGAAGCATTTTTTTTACGAGGCTTTATCAACCTCAGCTGAATTAAGGATAGGAGGAGATGAGAAAGACAAAAAAAAAAAAGGGCCAGGAAGGGGGAATATGTTTTTAAGCAGAAAGGTGGCAGTGACCTGTGGTGCAGGTGTGCAGTGATGGGGGAGAGGCTGGCTGCTGGCAGCAGCACAGTAACAGCAAGGAAGGGGGGTTTGCAGCTGTGGCAGGGTGCTGTGGGCGTCTTCCTCGGGTAACAAATATCCACGTACGCAGAGGCAGCTTAGCTACGCAGGAGACACGTGCCGTGGGGTCCTGGTGGCTTTTGCAGGGTGCCAGGCAGGTGTCTTGAAGGTTTGTCACCAAAGGGAAAGGACTCGGTTCTCTCGCGCCGTGGAGGGGGAGAGACGCGGCACGACGGGGCTGCCCGGCGGGTCCGATGCCCCCATAAACTCACGGTGTTGCTGGTGCAAAGCTGGAGCGGCTGCACGTAAAGCAACGCTGTCAAGACTGTGAGTGCCAAAGACCAAAAAAAAAAAACCCAACCCTGAGAGAGGAGATGCTCTGGGAGAGACAGCAAAGATCGGGAGGTCGGGGAGACTGGCTTACGCAGAGACTTAAAAGAAGCAAGGGAGCACGGTGAGAGTGGGAACCCAAGCCTTCAAACGCCTGACAGTTGTAAGGGGAGGAAGAAAATTAATTCAGGTGTTGATTAAGAGGGATATACAGCCTGAGATGCTGTGTATCCCCCGATGCAGCCCTTTCCCCTTGCAGTCACGCTGGGAAAGGCTGCCATCTTTATTTTTATTTTGCAGCCCAACACTCCAAGGTTATTCAGCCACAGCAGTGAGATTTCGGCTCAGCTCTGCTGAGCCACGCTTCGGTGCTCTGTCTCCTGCCTCCTCTTCCAGGAGCTGCTGGATGTGCTCTCCCGTCCTCGGCTGGGCTGGTGCGGAGGGATGCGCTCCCGATACACAGGGAGCGGGTGGACGCCGCTGGCACCCAGAAATACCCGAAATGTGGTTAATTCATACTTTGCCCTCACTGAGCCTTTCATTAGCAGGCAGCAAAAGATTCCTCCGGGTGGGTAAATACAGTTATTCCAGATTGAGTTGAGCTGAGGGGCCCAGGAGCAAAGCCGGGGGGAGAAGGCAGGTTCCTGGGTGCCAGTCAGCTGCCTCTTGCTGCACCCTCTGCTGCGTATGCGAGACAAGCAGATTTCCCCGCCGCAGAGCACCGCTCTGTGTGTGTGCGGGCATCTGCCGGTGGTCATGTACATAATGCAGCTCCGTTTTTGTAATTAATGCATATGAAAGGGAAGCTCACACTCCGGGCTCCAGCGCTGTCCTGGGGAAAGTTCTCCTAAAACCGAATGCAGTTGGCAGATGGGAGGTTTGGAGGCAATGACCCCAGCTCTGGCTGCGCTCAGCCCTTCTCCGGATCCGGCTGAACCCTCCCGGCCAGGTCCGATCCGTCTTGCTGGGGCTCGTAAACCAGTTACCTCCAGAGAGCAGTTTGGTTTTGCCTTTGGAACACATCAGGCTACTTTGT
The DNA here is from genome assembly GCF_000687285.1 of Phaethon lepturus. Taxonomy (NCBI): domain Eukaryota; kingdom Metazoa; phylum Chordata; class Aves; order Phaethontiformes; family Phaethontidae; genus Phaethon; species Phaethon lepturus. The sequence goes on from NW_010521969.1 coordinate 4,985, forward strand.
TGGATACTAAAATATAAACTAGTGTTGCTCCTGGGAAAACTATCTCTAAATCCAGCTTTTTCCACTGCCCCAGCTCTTTGCCGGGTTCCCGACCATGTACTCAGGTCGTTCCCTTCCCTTTTCCAGTAATGAAGAATGATCATTTCCAAAAGGTGACACCCCATCACAGCGCATTCGCCAAGTGCCGAGACCTCTTGGCTAAGGCTGCGGGGGCCTGTTTGGATTTTTAAGGGGGAAAACAAATTAAAAGGTTCCTCCCTGTTCCCTTTTTCTCTTGCAGGCAACGAAGTTTTCCTAAAGAGCTGAGTCGGGGGGACAGTTTGGCAAGGCGTTGCCTAAAAATAGAGCAAAGCTGGGGGTTTAGATGAAGCCGGAGCCCGATAGCTCGCGATGCGGATGCGATCGGGGATGCATCTGGGGGCGATGTGATGTGGGGTACGCCCCGGTGGGGAGCGGGAGGGTGGGCTGGGGATAAATCCTGCCTTTGCGAGGGCCAGGCGGGAGGCGGAGGGGGCTGAGCCGAGCGAGCCCTTCTGCCGTGCGACTGCAGAGGGTAGCAGGGAGCCGCGCTGGGCATCGCCCGGTGTCTGGGTGCACCCACAGCTGCTGGGGCTGCGAGGGCAGCGAACCCCAGAACCTGCTGGCAGGGGAGCAGCGGGTGCTGCCCAAAGCCACCTTCTAAATCACGCTGTTATTTATGGTCCAGATCAGGCATGAAAATTGAATAACCTAGGAAACTTCTAAACCGCCGTTCTGCAAGCAAAATTATGTTTATCCTGGGAAAGTTGGGGACCCGGCGAGGATGAGCGTGTTCTGTTTTGCCGTGCTACAGAGGGTTTTGATGATTTTTCATCCCCATCTCTTTCGGGTTTCTTTGTGTTGGCTCATTTTGGTTTTCTCAGGGCAAACGGGGGAGAAAAGATATTTCTTGCTTCTGCTCTGGAGGGGTTTGGAAATAGGGTCCTGGGGTGCTGGGAGAGGGGTGCTGCAGCTGGCCGCCCCGAGGGTGCTCAGCTCCAGCCTGAGGGGCCCAGCGGGTGCCCCCCCGCCCCGCCAGGGACGGGTGGCTCCTATTTCCCTTCCCGCCCTCTGAGGCCGAATATCATTTCATAAAAATAACTGAGACAACGGGAGTCTCTCTGGGAAAAGAAATAATCCTGGGGAAAACGAAGCCATGCCCAAGGAGTGTTTGTGCAGAGGTGGGGTTTGGAGCCATGAGCCCTTCCCTGCGTTTTGGGTTTAGAGCGTAGGATTTTCCTCAAAGCAAGGCTTTAATTTTACCTGCAAATCCTCCCCTAGGATGGCAGATGTGCAGGCCTGGTGCCTCGAAACCACAAACCTCAGGGAAAAAAAAAATTCATTTATCCTGCCCGTTCAGGCGACACAGGGCTCCTTTCTGCCAGGCTCAGCAACCGGCAATGCCGCCGGCGTTCCAGGGCAGATCTGAAATGATAAATTGGAGATGAAAAGGGTTCACGTCCCAGTCACGTCTTACCGGGTCACGTCCCATATTTGCATCGTGCTCCCATCATTGTGAAAAGGCAATATAAACATGACACAATCTATGGGCACAAAAACTGCACGGCTTGCAGCCGTCGGGGTTTCGTGCCCCGGCTCTCAGAAATTAAAATGATCAGTAAAAATGCCGTGATGCCTCTGGCTGGGACTGAGCTGTCTGCATGCCTTTGAAAGGATGAGGGGCGGAAAAAAAGCTCTTCACATGCAAAATGCCCTCCGTGCTCTTTCGTTCCGGACAGAGGAGAGGCCGAAATCTTTACAGTTTGCTGCTCGAGCTGCAAGGAGAGGAAAAACCTCTTAGCAGTGAATCTCAGAGGCTCCAAGCTCTGCTTCGGCCCCAAAGGAGCGACCGTCTGCAGCGCCGCTGCGTTAGGATGGGCTGCTGTCCCCCGGCTCGCACGGCGGCTGATATTTAAGTCGTAGCTGCTGGAGTCAAGGGATTTATGCCGGGATCTCACCTCGCGTTTTAAATGTGCTGTAAACACCTGACGTTTGCAGAGAGAGGTTTGGAAAGACGGCCGGTATGTATCTAACAGCAGAGGAAGGAGATGCTCCTGCCAGGGCCCTTGAATTAACGCAGCTTTGCTAGAAAAATCCTAATTTCTCAGGCACGTTTTGGAGGAAGATGGTTGAAGTTCTCGGGTGCCTCTTCCCAAGCACGTGCGGGCAGGGATTCTCATGGCTCTCACCTCTGCAAACTCAGTTCCCCCCCGCAGCTCATCTCTAGGTAAGAGCTGCTTTAGTCAAACCTTCCCCCCTCGGCCCGGTCCCCCTCTGCGTCCCCCCGTGCTCGTGCCTGTGTCGGGCGTTGGTGCCTCTGTGCTTGCCCGGGGGGAGATGAGCCCTGTCTGGGAGCCATGGAATAATACTAAGGTATTAATATTTACTAATTAATTGTTTTTAATATTAATTAATAAACAATAAGAAATTAATATTTCCTAATGCTTGAGTGTGCTGCGCAAGCAGTGGCATTTTTCCCCCCATGGAAAATTTTGCCTTATTGTC
>NW_010521970.1:0-6870 GCF_000687285.1 Phaethon lepturus
GCTCCCCGCCGGCCCTGCCGCCCCATTTCCCTTCCCCACGAGCAGCAGCCGTGGGCACGCCGCAACGAGTAGAGTGGGCTGCGGCCGAGCCGTGCCTGGCTCCTCAGGCCGCGACGCTTCGAGTTTGCCCCTTGCTCCAGGCCCATGGTGCGCGGCTGGAGGGGGGCTCTGCCGTGGGGCGAGCAGAGACCTCTGCAGCTCGGTGCAGACAGTGATGGAAGTGGTGCCTGGGCATTGCCTGTGCCGGTGCTGCGGGGACTGCTGGTGAGCAGCGTCCTGCGTCAGCAGTTTGGGCTGTTTATTGCTTTAATATACACTTGAAAAAGAAAGACCAGTGGGAGATGTGTTTCTAAACCACAGGTCATCCTGAAACAGGTACATGCCTATGCTCTCCCCCGCCCACGCACGCACACGCACGAAGCAGCAGTGACTACGGAAGCATAAGAATAAAAATGGAGCAAAGACAGAGGGATCTTCAGAATAGTCTCTCTGGTTTCTTTATTCAATGCGTGTTGTTTGTTGTTAGTTTCTTTTTTTTTTTTTTTCCTTCCTGATTTATTTCCTATGCCTGGGCTTACTGTAACAGCAGAAACTAATCAGTGGCCAATGATGATTAACAGTCTCTCATGTGTTGTTAACTTTACATTCAATGGAAAGTAATTTTTAAAGATTGTGGGAAGAAATATAAGTGTATGGGGTGGGGGGGTGGTTGTATGTATGTAGAGGGAATATGCACACAAAAGCAGATCTTTTATCAATGCCACCTCATTTACATTGCACTCGACTCTTTCTTAGAAATATATGTTATGTGTCTAATATTTCTGTGTGTAGATCATATCTTGAAACAAACCCTTCACATGGCTCAGATAAGGAGGTGGAAGGAAGGGCATAAGTGGGAACATAAATTAACTGTGTTTGTGTTTGTAATTGAAAGGAGAAATGGGGTCATCTGCTTTCATTGTTATCACCCAGCAATCATTAGATGCAGCCAAAGGGGACAGTGGTAGTTTTAAAGGAAAGTCCACCTGGTACTTCATATCCAAAGCTGTGACAGCTCAAAAGCAAGGATTATATCAAGTGCTTGCAGGTTAATAAAAAAGCCTGCCTGTGCATTGACCACATACCTTGGGTTCTTGCATGACGCTTCTCCTCCTTGTGTGTGGGCGGGTAGCTCTCCTAAGAAGGCACTTTGCAATTTAAGATCAAAAGCTTGGATTAAAGATGTTTCACTGAAAAATAATTTCTCTTCAGATTGCCATCCTAACGGCCCATGGTATTGCTGATCGGGTGTTTTGAAGCAGAATCTTAGCCCATGTGAGTGTTTCTCACTGAAGGAGGGGCCGGCCACCTTGCCTGCTTGTGTTGGGTGGTTGCCAGCCCCCTTTTTGGAGATGTTCTGCCAGCCCTTGTAAAGGAACAGTGCTATTCCCTTAGTAGCAGTCATAAGAAAGATAAGAAGAGAAAAAAAGTTGTGGCAGCAGGGCAACGACAGGCAGCAAATCCCACTGCACCGTGGTCAGCACAAACGGGTAACTTGGAGTGCAAAAATTTCATCCAGGATGAATAAGCTGGAGGAAAGGGAGGGGAAGAGCTGCAGGAGGAGCTGGTGGTGTTTTGCACAGTGCACTGTGTGCACTGACCCTGCCCCAGCAACCAGAAACAAACAAACAAAAAAAATCCCAAGCCACAGCATCTTTCAAAGTTTTCAGAAATAATACAGATAACTAGAAGTGTTAGCCATAGGGCTTAAAGTGCTCTGGTCTCCAGGAAAATGTCCTTGGAAAAACAGTGCCTCTCCCACTCTATCATTCTGCTCCATGGACCACGAGAGGAAGAGCGAGCCATATCTGCTGACTTCAGCGACTACAGACAAAACCGCTAAGGAAAAAGATTTGTGTTCTCTGCGCCCACAGCGCGGCACAGCGAAGGGGGAGCGTCAGCTGGAGCCCGCTGTGGCTTACATGGCAACAGCCCAACTGCTAACGGGAGCAACGTCGTGAGGTGCTGAGTCCTCCCTACTCCTACTAAGGTCGTGGGCATGAAAGATGCTCCGCAGCTCTGCTGGCATGCAAAGCAACACTGAGGACGTGCCCTGCCATAAGGTACATCTGTGCGCTGCCATCGCTGGCATAAGGGAAAGGGCAGAGTCCTTATTGCCGTGACTGCTGTTGGAGCAAAAGCAGTCGTGCTGCAAACTGGAGGCTGGGATGCCGGTTTTGGTGGGGGTGAGAGCCCTTTGCTTGTAAATTAAGCACATCTGCTCTGGAAGTGGCCAGGAGGCATAAATATTGAATATCACATTGCCAGCTCCTGCTCAAAGTGTGACAGGATCTTAGTAGAAATAAACAGGGGCTTGGAAATATGCAGAAGAAGGAAAAAGTACTAGAGAAGAAACATATACATCTAAGTGAGATGGAAGAAATTAATGATAATTTAAAGATACTGAGATACTGAGTTCCTACTGGAAGACAGTCCCTAGCAAAGAACAAAAATAACATGGAAAAAACTGAGAAGGCATGTCTCACAAAATAAAGTATTCATGAAGACCAAGGAAGGGAATATTTGGAAAGTCAGATCACATGCAGATAAGCTGAACTTGGTGGCATTCATCCAGGGGCCTGACTTTGCAAAATACCAAGCGCTCCCTACAAGGTGCACTATGTGAAACGTATCACAGCTAGTCAGAAAATCAGAAGTTTAATTTTTATCTTCTTGATAATGACAGTGAAATTCTTGTGACGAGAACAAGCAAGCCAAAGCCGCTTACCTCCATGTCTTCCATAACAAATTCGAGTTTTTAGCTGTGCTGGCTAAAATCAAATCTCTGTTCCTGAGCCACTGCTACAATGGCTTTTGCTCTCATTGCACAGCGGGTGTGCAGGGCACATCTCCTGCAGCGCCTTTCGGGCACCTCACTGCCTGGGACCCATCTTCAGTGCCCCATGGGGTGGACGAGTGGTCTGGTGTCTTGACAGTCACCAGGGGCCACACAGGATGTGATGCCCCGTGGAAGCATTTTGGACATGAGAGACATTTTGGTGGGAATCATATTGTTCTCAGCAAAAAGGAAAAGTAGAAAACTCCTTGAAGATATCTAAGGTTTCTGCTTTAAGTTTCATTTGCCTGAAAAATTATTTTCCTGCTCAATGACACTTTCAATTCCACACACACACACACACACCCCCCGCCCCAGGGCTGCTCAATTCGTTAGTTTCACAGAAAGCTGCTGGTGTTCAGTCCTTCATAGGACCTGGCCTCACAAAAAAACCCCAAAACAAAACAAGAAGAAAACCCCACTGTTGACTTCCAATGAAAGATGACAGTTGTCATGCTGGCAATTGCTTCCCATATATCTAATTTCATAAGGAAACTGTCGGTAGTAGTAAAGTTGACAGATGAGGATGCAGAAGCCACGAGAAGAAGTACATCTAGCAGTGTACTTCGTTCATTTGGCTGTGCTGAGACAGGGTCTCGGGGCACAGAAGAAGTTCTAAATATGGGTGCGTTTTCCATGGGTAGGTTGGAGAGGTTGAGGATTTCATGTGCAAGAGAAGGTGGGAAGCGCTAGGGATGGGGTCTGCTCTGCAGCTGCAACAAACCACACTGATGGGCCCAGAGGCTGTGGCGAGAGGGAAGAATGTACAGGGAAGGCTTAGAAAATAAGACTCAGAAAAATGCTGAAAAGGGGTGGAGAAACCAGCTGGCAAGCCAAGATGAAAAGAGCTAAATACGCCTAGCTTGGTGGAGCAGCAGCCAGAGCAGGATGCGGTAGTGGTGTGTGAGCACGTGGAGGAGCTCAGTATCAAGTAGGGAGAGGGACTTCTTTCGGTGGCAGATGCGGGGGAGAGCTGGGCACGAGGGTAACGTGGCAGCGGGACAAAACGGAGCGATCTCGGGCTGACGACGGCAAAGAGCCTCCTGGCAGGAGCTGCCTGCGATATAGTCCCCCGTGGGAAGTGGGGAGTACGGGAGGCTGAAAAGACGCCTGGGCAAATCCTGGGCTGCCCTCAGGTGTTGTCTGGGAGGTGGGTGGGTGATGACAGAGGTTTTTCCTGGTGCCAACAACCAGGCGTAGCTGGGAAAGGCAGCTCTTGCCAGGAGAAACTGCACACCCAGCCCCGCCGCAGAAATCCCCAGCAAAAACACAAGGCGCTTGCTTGGTTTAATATTCTACTTCCTTTTTGGGAAGGATGGACGTTTCCTCCTTCTTCTTCAAACAGTTAGTAAATAATTAAAAGAGAGAGACAAAATATTCTCTAAAGATAACCTAGTCTTCTGTTTCCATGACAACTTCCTTCCTAAGCCAGAAGCCATTTGCTTGAGTCATACGGCAGAGAGTGAAAGCTCTTTTTGCAGGGAGGTGGGAGTGGTGGCATGACCCTTGCTGGGAGGCAAAGAGGAGACATCGTGCAGAGCAAAAGGACTGTCATGAACCCCAAACCACAAGAGAAACAAAGAAGTTCTTCCTTGCAAGTCACTTCCAGGGGCAACCGACAATAAGCTGAGAGAGGATCCATCCTGTAAGTCACCCCATGAGGTCACCACCACCATCTTTCCCACCATCTTTTGACCCTTCTCCCCTCCCAATTATCCCAAGTGCCGGCCGTATTTCCGTCATGACCAAATATCAAGGTAGTTTCTAGCACTGCACTGATCTCTGACCTTTTCCTCGTTCCTCAGCTGAAGTGTTTCACAGCCCACACAACTGCCAGAACAGCATGGAGTCCCACCTCCGAGTCCCCTTATGGCCACCTTCCAGGAAACACTCTGTGCATTGAGTTGTCTGGGGTCTGGATGGGTTTCAACTGTTTGGGGTTTTTTGGTGAGCCCTACCTCTGGCTTTAAAGCAGCTGTGGGTTGAGTCTGAGCCTTGTGCAGTCCAAGTTCAGCCATTAAATTAGTTGTTCAGCCATTTAGGCACTGACTGCCCTCCTTCCCTGATGATGTGAAAGCACGTGTCTTGTCTCTCCTCCGTGCCCATGGGAAAGCAGGCAAGGGGCAACGCACCCCAAGAACCACCAGTGAAAAAAAAAAGCATTTAAAGACCCTTATTATTGCTTTAATAAATCTGGATCAGCATCCTTCCTGCAAGGACAAGGACCTGGGCTCTCCTGTCCTCTACCCACAGGCCTGACCTCCCTGCAGTCAGCCTGCACGCTTGCGACACGGCAAACACTCCTTCCAGCAAATAAATCAAGTCCACACATGAATTATCCTTTTCCTGGCTGTTGGTCCCGTTTGACATGCTGGCTGTTTACAGCCCCAGTTTGTAAGATGCAGCAGCTGCTTAAAAATCAGACCGGTCACAATAACACCAGAACATCTGTTCTGTACTGCCCACTTCACAAGGCTTCATATGCCAGCGGGAAGAGCTCTGGGAGCACTGCAGGGGCCCCCTTGATCTGATGGAAAAAAATGGGACAGGAATCCCTGCGGGAGCCCTGCTCCTCCTCCGAGCAGTGCACCAGCCTCCCCAGCTCCCCGTCTCCGCTGGGCAGCTATCCCCTCCCCGCTGCCCTCCTCACTCTGTCTTCTCTGACACACCTTAGTGGAGCTTCCCTGGGGTGGTAGGTGACATCCGAAATCCTTCGTGCCCCCCAGGTGGCCGGCTGCCTACCCACCTGCAAGCCTGAGAAGGGTATGAAACCTTGGAGTCACTGCAGGAGGAGATCCAGGCTGGCCCTGGCCCGGAAGGAGACGCGTGCCGGCGTACCTCTGGAAAGGCAAGGAGCGACGCAGCCTCCGGGGGCCTTGCGGCAACCGCGCCGGGAGAGGACCGTGTCTGCCGGATCGAATCCCGGCGGCAGGTCACGGTTCGAGGAGTCGGCCTGCCCTTGCCCTCCGCGCCGCAGCCCTCCCCATTCACCCTCCCCTGCAAGGCAGAGGCAAGGAGAGCTGCAGTTCTCCTTCCCCCTCTCCCCGTCTCCCCGGCGGGTGAGCCAGGTAGCCGGCGCACAGCGCACGTGAACGTCCGTGCACCTCAGCGCACAAGCACACAGGCGCCGATATTCCCCGCTCTCCACGTCCGCGGTTGAGCTCTGGGCAGGACTCTGGTCCCAGCTACGCTGATGCAAATCAGGAAAATGCCAGAAGCTGAAGGTGAGGCTGGAGAGGAGTCAGAGCCACCACTGGGCTGAGGATGTTCTTGTAAGGTCCTCCCGATGGGACTTGGAACAGGATTAGCCCTCAGCCAGGGGACTGACTACATTTTGTGTTGTTGAAGCCCCCTTTGCTTTTATTTGTCTTTTTTTAAAATCTAGTTTTTGTCTTCTTTTAATATATATAGCTATAGATACAAAAATAACAGATAGGTTTCTCTAGAGATGATTTTTGCACCTTTGGGCTTCTAAAATAAAATATCACAATTACTGCAAATAAAAGGGGGAATAGTTCAATTTCCTCTCCCCTTTTTACCTCCCGCTCCCCTTCCACCCTGCCTCTCCCACTCCAAATTTCCCCACGTATCTTGTAATGTTTTTCCCTTAGCAGCTTGCTTTCTTTGGAAAATGAAAAAGACAAAACCAACAAAACAACAACAAAAATATGCCATGTAGCCTCCCATCCCCTCTTCCCATGAGCATGCTGTGTTCACACATTCCTTTCAAAGCAAGGCTTTTCACCTCAAAATGTTTCCCGTGCTCCATGGCTGTTTGCTTTTCCCTGCTGCTGGGGCCAGATTTTCACCTGCTGCAAATCAGTGTGAATCCACCTCAAGCCAGTGCTCTGCTGCTTTACACCAACAGAAGCGCACAATCGCATTTTGCCAATTTACGCTCGACCTGAAGATCCGGCCCATGATTTTTAATGTTTGAAATGGAAGCATGGACAATAAGGAAGTTCCCAGAAACAGGCAAGGCAAACCCCAGACGC
>NW_010521970.1:6901-7261 GCF_000687285.1 Phaethon lepturus
CCCTTGCGGCTCACCCTTTTTCCCTGCCCTTTGCCCCCACCCTCCTTGTTTGGCATAGCACCTCCTTCAGCCCCCATTTGCTTGTTCCTCCTTAGCACTTTCTGAAATTCATAATCTCTCGGTAAAAAAAATAAATAAATTGATCTCTCTATATATGTATATGTATATAACTAAACAGCTGCCACACGGCAGTCACCTGGCTGGAGCGTCCCATCCCTCCCAGCCCCATGGCCTTTTCTTGTCACTATAGTCTCTGCAGTGATGGTCCAGGTCTTGCCCTTGGGCAGAACTGTTCCCGTATTGCTTGCACTCTCCCACGTCTCTGAGGTACGGTACCAGAGTATTTATTTTATATATATA
>NW_010521971.1:0-365 GCF_000687285.1 Phaethon lepturus
CCTTTCAGCGTTCTTCCCTGTCGCTGAAGGGGAATTTTGTCAAATGTATTTGTCAAAATACATTATGTATTTTGTCAAAATACATAAAAAATGAATGCTGTTTACATATGTCATGAGCGATTTGTAATGTAGTTTTTAGACATCTGACCTGGGAACACTCTTGCTCTTGACTTTCAGAGCTTTTCAGGCTTTCAGAGCCCAAGGCTATTATGTGGCATGTGAGAATATGAGCTGCCAGAGGGCACCCTGAGCCAAGTTTAACAAATACTAGTTTTACTTCTCAAATTTGTAGAACAGTCTTGTGTTTTTATGCTGCTGTTATAACAGCACAGTGGGCCATGAATCCACACCCCACAGATCTTATT
>NW_010521971.1:584-1390 GCF_000687285.1 Phaethon lepturus
CTGGTAATGCAAAGCTGCTGTTAAGTTCTAGCTGTTTCTGTAGCATATCTACAGTGAAGCTAAGGGCCACAAAACATGGATATACATCTGCAGCTGCACTACATCACCAGGGTAGCTCAGAGCAGTATGAACAGGTCAATCACAATTGCCTATTATTAATAATGTTTCTGTATATAATATGTTTCTGTATTAACTGGTATATTATGGCTTTTGTATTCACTCTGTTGAATGCAGCTGGTATTTGAAGGATTAGTCTGGTTAAAATAGGTTTAAAGTGGCTTTGTATAACTTATCAAGACAGCAAAATTAAACAGGATCATGGAAAAACCAACTCATTTCTGGGGAAAAAGCTTTGGTGTGTTTTTTAGTCAATCATTCAGATTTCTTAACAATTAATAATTTTTATCACATTTTTTAGAAAAAGGTTTCACCTCGGTTTCTAGCACATAGAAGTATATTTTTAAAAGCCGGTAGTGTTTACTTCTTGCTTTGGGAAGAGTAAGAAGGCCATTACATTTGTATGTGTGTTTTGGTATAAAATCATTCAAAATGTTTTTACTTAATATTATAAAGTTATTTAACTAAAGTTTAGTTTCAACATTTCTATAAGTGCTGTAGATATGCATATATCTCTGTACAGATCAAGAAAACTCCATGTTTGGTATATTTACATTTCTTAGTACCAAAAATGCCTAAATTGATCCCCCTACCAGAGTGTGGCAGATATTCCAAGCAAACGTGATTCTTGTAAAAGGTGCTGAACTATCCCTTGATGCACTGAGGAGCTTGTGCAGAGTATAAAGCAG
>NW_010521971.1:1422-3118 GCF_000687285.1 Phaethon lepturus
CCTGCTAGGAAAGAGGGTACTTACTCCTGCATGGTGCTGATGGTGGCGGGGTGAATTGGAAGGAAATGCAGTTTAAATGATAACAGCATATGATGCTGATCCTGGGAGAGCTCTGGCTGCTGACTCTAGGGGTGAAAGACTAAAATCCTTGTCACATTCACAGAAACATTAAGGTTGGAGAAGACCTCTAAGATCATCAAGTCCAACCAACACCATCATGCCCACTAAGCCATGTCCCAAAGTGCCATGTCCACACATTTTTTGAATACTTCCAGTGATGGTGACTCCACCACCTCCCTGGGCAGCCTGTTCCAATGCTTGACCACTCTCTCAGTAAAGAAATTTTTCCTAATATCTATCTCTTAAGATTTCTCCCTTCTCTTAGGCACTGACTGTAAAAGAAAATATCTCTTTTTGTATGGTAAATAGATGGTATATGTTCTACTAACTCCAGGAATATTCAAATAGCTCCTCTTAAAAGACAGGGGAAACCTAGCCAGTTGGCCAAGTGCCAGGAGATTGCAGGAAATACCTCCAAAATCCTCCTTTCCTCAGGCTTGTCTATCCTGAGGAAAGCAGGATTTTGGAGGTATTTTCTTAGAGTAGGGGATTAGCTCAATTTATTTGACTTCCTTTGAAGAACAGCTTGTCTCCTTAGTACATTATATGTACTGTGAGCCAGCTGTGAAAATTAACTGAATTTAAAATAGTGGGGCTTTAAGTCCTTGGTAAGAAAATATTGATCCTTCTTTTTTTTACCATAACTTGGAAAACTCGGTTATTGCAAGAAAATAACAACAACCTACTCTATCCCTATGTTTAGAAGGCCTACCTCTTATAAAAGATGAGAGCCCAGCAGAACAGTCCACAAGACCTGTACCACAGACCAACCACAGCACAACCGGTGTCCCGTGCAGCCACACAGTGTGTTCACTGACACATGGAAAGCAATAGCTCCACTTCTGTACTTTTGCTCAAGTAATATTGGTTCAGTGCATGGCTGTTGTTGCCAAAGGAAATTGGTGTTTTTTCAAGGTTTGCCCTGAGCACATTTTTTGGATTTGAGTAAGAAGCACTCTCAGTGTTATTTCTGTGAATGCTAGAAAACAGAGTGACTATATAAAATATGCACCCCAGAACTTCATATGGGTAGTTACAAAAAAGATTCAAAACATACAATATAGCACAGTTAGAGACTGAACTCAGATCTGTATGTTCCCAGCTCAAGTAGGAAGAAATACAAATGGTGCTTAGCATTGACTGTGGAGAGCCTCAAGAAACAACTTGCTCGCTTTGCTTGGGTCCACATGCAGAGCCCACAACCCATTTCAGTACATCCCAGAATTACTACTGTTAGCATAGCATTCAGTTTGCTAATTACTGTTCAAAGAGTACCAGACATGATCAACATAATTTTTAACCTTATAAATATCATTGCCTAAGATACCACATTGTTTTTCCACACATGGAAGATTAATGTATGCAGCAGCCCTGGCTAAAGCAATATAAAACAACACTGTACACACTTTTAGAAACATGAAAGTATAACCACATGCGTGTTGTACCAGATGGAATTTAGGATGGTGAAATGGGAGACAGGCCCTGTACAGCAGACTATGAATAAGTTCTGTTTACTTTTTCAGTTAAATTAAAGCCTATTTGTTCAATACAGGACTGTGGTGGGTTGACCCTGGCT
>NW_010521972.1:0-8675 GCF_000687285.1 Phaethon lepturus
AGGGGAAGGGGAAGGGGAAGGGGAAGGGGAGAAACAACTGCAGATACTGCAACAGGCTGTGCTGAACAGATGTTTTATCTGTATACCCTGCTTTCATTCCCTTGATATTTTTAAATTGTCCATGGAATTTTTGGTCCATTGAAGATGGTGGACCAGCACAGACTGTTTTTATATATTTAGCAATATCTGTGTTGTTATCTTTGCCAGTTACAGAGGGTCTTATCTGGAACAATTCTGTAGTTACTTGTACTCCTTCATGTAATAAGTGAATAAAATAAACCCTTACCATGAGATTTGTGCTCACCTCTTGACTACTCAGGGGCATGACCTTGAGGTTATCAAAGATACTGCAATGAAAACAGTTAAGGTAGGACTCTTCCACAGCAGGATGGGCAGAAACTGAAGCCTTACAGAGGGTCTTATCTGGAACAATTCTGTAGTTACTTGTACTCCTTCATGTAATAAGTGAATAAAATAAACCCTTACCATGAGATTTGTGCTCACCTCTTGACTACTCAGGGGCATGACCTTGAGGTTATCAAAGATACTGCAATGAAAACAGTTAAGGTAGGACTCTTCCACAGCAGGATGGGCAGAAACTGAAGCCACCAGGGTGGGCCACGGCAGGGGGAGGGGACTCCTCACTAGTATTTCATTAAGTTGCCAACTCCCTGCCAGCAGCTTGGTGAGGGAGCATATCCCTAGGAGAGCAACTAGCCCAGCACTTATAACACACAGGCATGATCTCTGGGTTGGAGAATCCTGATGCAAGGTCTGTTGGGGGCTGGCAGGTGATTAGGCAGAGGCGTAACCGTACATTTGCCTGCTTTTCTGCCATCCCCCCAGACATCTTCTGTTGGCGTAAAAGCATGCATGTTTGCTTGCTTTTTGATTAAACCAAGGAGCCAGACTACTGTGAGTGATGGAAAAAACCCCCAAACATTCCTTCTTCATCAGAGAGAAGCAAACACGTCCTTGACGGCGCGCCAGGATCCGAGCGTGGCAGCGCTGCCGCGTACCCTCCAGCATCAGGAAAGCAGCCAGTGTCACAGGCAGGGATTTTCCACAGGGGATAGAAACATTCATCCCCACCTGCGCTGTCAGAGGCCTGGGCAGGCAGAAGGTGTCTAGGTAAGGGCTGCAGCGCTGCTGCACGAAGGAAGAAGGCTCAGCAGTGGCGAGGAACCTGCCCTGGTTTCTTAAGTTGTGCAGGACAAGCCACAGGATTGCAGTCCGATCGGTAGAAGTGTTAGTGATACAGGGTGTGTACCAGCACTACTGTTTTCTTAGCTTGAAAGGGATTTCCTTGCCTTCTAGAAATAGCCATACACCTTCCTTTATTGCAAAACAATAAAACACAGCCGGTGAGTTTACTGTGCTCTGAGACCACAGGTTGAGTCAGTCAGGTGCTAGTGAGGAAACTCACCCTGAAATGAAGGGCAGCCACCCATGCTTCTCACAACAGTGTCACCGAGGGGCTAAACTGTTCTCAAACTAGACCAAAGGCCTTTGAGAGGAATCAGAAGGAAAAAAATCAAAAAGGGAAGACACCTGAAATCTCCCAGGGGAAGCACTGAAAACCAGCTACTTCCAAAACAAAGCAAGAATTTCATTTAAAAAAAAAAAAGTAAACAAGACAATATTTGTGACTTTTTGAAATGCTGATTTGGAATAGAACATCTTGTTTGCCAGTACTGAGCCAAAACTTATTTAGTTTCTCAGATCAAGATACTGAAGAAAGAATAAGCCCTTCAAACTTTTAAATTAGCATTTCTACCACAAGTAAAAATAACCTTTTTCTGTTAGCATGATTTTGTCAAAAATACAAATTGGGTCATTAATGAATATCCTGAAAGGGACCCAGTACAGGTTTGGAAAACTCTGAAGCTGTTCGTTACAGTGTTCATACTAACTTACTTAGCTGTCATAAGGACTCAAAAAGTTTTCCTAGAATATCCCATTATCTCCAGGTACTGTTGTCTTCAGTTCATTTTTGAAATTAAGGGCTTTGCTATGCCGGGCTCCTCAGAGTGTTGACTTGAATATGTCAGTAATCATACAAGCATAAGAGGAAGATGGAAGGCAGGGAAAATCCAGATGATTTGGACACATCAGAGTAAAATATTCCCATATTTCTCCATCCATCTACAAAATGAAAACTCCTGGCTGTGATTCTGACAACCACTGGCCTCCTCTCTCTTTCAAAGATGTGAGGTGAAAAAAGCAGAAGCCTTTGCTACTTTATATTATGCTAACAAAGTTCTTGCACCAGGTTTGCCTTTGCTAAAGTTGATGCAAAAACAGCCCTCTTAATTTCCAAGAGCATTATGTGGTTTTTACCTGAGATATCTGAAGTCCCAATACCCACAATATCACGTATCTAAATCACAACACAGTAGTGTGACAGATATTTTCTGCTTGTGCGTGTTTCTTATGCAGCCATATAGGGAGCAATGAACATTTTATTTAGAGCAGTTCCTGGCTTGTGCCCCTCTAGAGTCCTAACAAATTTAAACTGTATTTTACTTGGCCAGTATGGTAGGAATATCTAGCATACCAGAGCTTATTCTTCCTGAGTGTAAGTCCATTTCTTCTAATTGTTTCATTGTAGTATGTACAACAAGATACACATCCAAACAGAAAGAAAAGTAGCTGAATTACGCTTAGCAAAACAGGTGGTTGTGAAATTAAACTAGGACTTACTAAATTAACTAGAACTATTCTGTCTTGGTTTTCCATAACAGTGCTTTGCAAGATGCAATATTGCCTGTACACACAACCACTTCAGGAATGATTATATGAAGATACTTATTTGAATTAACTAGGCTTTGTATGTGTGGGAGAGAAATGGAGGGTTGCTTGTGTTTGCCTGTACAAGGCAATGTGGAATTTGCTGGGAATATTGGATAGCTGACAATGAAATGTAATGATGGCTACGAAAATGATATAATATTACACCTTGCTAATTTAGCACAACACATCTTTTCACTGCTAGAAGTTTAATAATTGGCTTTCACACGGACTTTGCTGAGCCACTGGATGAAGAACGGAATAAAGGGTGAAAAGAACCAATTATCAGTAAGAGGTCAGAACTTCAGGAAAGCATGAGAGACAAGAAAGATTGGGAAATCTTGGAAAATGTTAATCAAATTCCTTTCTGGGTCATGCAGACCTTTGTCTGAACGATTCCTCCTTGAAGAATGAGTCTGCTGGAAGTAATATGCACTGGCTGTGGAGTTTACATTTAATCTTCATTCATCACAGTCTCAAATTAACTGAAACACGTGTGGGGACCTGGTTGAGAAAAGTGTGGTCAGATCTCCACTTGACTCATCTAATTGTCCCTGCGTTAGGGTTCTGCAGAGTGGTTTTGTCTTCCTACTGTGCTAAACAGCATCCTCATCCTGCATAAACTGTATCATGCCTGACATGACAAAGCAGGAGCACGGAGCAGCTGCTGCCAGTGGAACTGGACAATGCACGGATTGCTGGAAATTAACATTGCTTCACAACTGGAGAAGCCAAATTAAGTACAGATCAGGGCAAATACTGCAAAAACATTTGCACAATTCACACTGCATAGATCTTACAAGTCTATCTGCATTACTGCAGTTTAATCTCTGATAGTGTTTGCATTTCAAAGAGAAAGATGGGCTGAGAGAAGAAGGAAGGAACTGATTCAGCACAGCACTCCAGCAGCTGCTATTACACTGATCACAACCATTAAGTTAAGCTTGCACTGAGTATTCTGCTGATGGGAGTAGAAGACTCTCAAATATCCTTTTATTGTAAAGAGAGGTTTCCTCTTGCATCTTCTGTATCAGATGACTAAGGAAAATTATATGCTGATGTGGTCTCATAGACTGAAGCACAGATCTTCAGCTGGCATGAATTGCCATATGGCAATTGTACCAATGATCTGAATGAAGAGCAGTTTTTTAACCACTGAAAATCTACCCATAACTTTAACAAAATAGTTTACTATCCAAATTTCTACTGAGAGACATATACAAAACCATTATGCAGTCTATTCTGCAAAAAGGTGAAAGATGACAGGCAGAAAAAGTTTCAAACAGTTGATATTCATGTGGGAAGGCCCCAAAACCTTTCATTCCAGCTTCATCTTAGCATTGTTTGAAATTATTCCTGTACTCAAACACTTTGCAGACATTGCAGTAAAAAAGTGAGACACAGAAGCCAGTGATTTTGGTAGGCAGTAGGATACTGAATCTGAGAACTGCCTCTAAAGGACAGAGTTTAACAAGACACGTGGCTCTTTGGAGCTCTGTGAGCTTGACTTCCACCCTTTATTTCTCCACTTACAGTGGGTAGTGCCTTGTTTGCTTTCCCCACATGGAACTTTTGACATGAAATATTCTCCTCCTGACTGAAAAATTGCATGGCACTTGGTGTCTTGATCAGTGGGGGTAAATAAAATCTCAGCTTATAATGGCTGAGGTGCTTGCAGACAATTTCTGGTCCTTAATATTTTAATGGTTGCTTTTGGCTTGCAACTGCCTTTCTTAGGCAAATGAGCATGACAGCTTTACAAGCTGGGGAAACTCTTCTGAGATCCCACTTCACACATTAGAGGATTGAGTTGGGAAGGGCAATCATTGTAATTACTACTGAATTCCCAAATCCTGGTGTGTCCCTGTGAATAACAGCCACAAACTGCACCCTTGTCAGCCTCCCTGCAGGCTGTGGTGCTAAGAAAACAGAGAAGGTAGAGACAAAAACACAAAGGAGTCACATAAAAACCTTCATTATAGAATTTTAATAATTATTTGGCTAGGCTTTACAGCTGATCCTGGCCTCAGTGAGGTCAATGGGAGATCTCTGTACTGACTCCCATCTTTTCAAGACCACAAAAAGCCTATATGTAAGTGTGGTGGGTGTATAGCCGCTTTCATTTCAGCAAAGTAAAACAAAACTGGAGTTGGGACCTGAGACTATTAAAGAAATTTATTATGAAATGTAAATGGATGTATGAAATAAATAATCATGGCTTTTATTTCTAAATAAATAAATGAAACTTAAAAATCAATCATTGAATTGAAACATTTGAAAAACAGATAAAAGACTGCCTCGCATTTTTTGGAATAAATAACTTGTAAGACAGAGATTTTAGGTAATATAATCAGCATCATTGATATTATGAATTGCCTCAGTTGAAGAATTGGCCCATCATCCGTGGGAATGCACATGTTAGGGCTCCTAGCTTTGCATTAGATAACATGCATTGTCTACCAACTTGCACAGCCCCAAAAAGGTCCCAGAATCAGGCTGAGACCCCTTAGATTGACCGACTTTAGTTAGATTGACCAACCAGACAATAAAGCTTCTCCTCTGGTGGTGCTTGCTGAAGTAAATGGCTTTCCACAAATTTATATGCGAACACGCTGAAAGAATAACATATTTGCAGCCAAACTGTATGTGGTCCATTAAGGGCCTGAGTCATAATTAGTTCAAAGGGACAAGAGTAAGCCTCAGAGTGCATAAGAGTGTGTGTCATTTTATCACCTTCATTTCTGCAACCCCTTTGCAACATTTTAACAGTACTGAAAATCCACTGCTGAGCTCATTATCCTGGTTTTATAAAAGCTGGATCATGAGCAAACAGCTGGGAACATTACACCACCTTAATTGCATTCATTGTAATAAATGGAGCCTGTTTAGCAAGAGCCTTCAATTAGCTAGGTACAGGAAAAAATTAGTATCTGAACTCATCTGTGAGAGTTCAAGGTTTCATATTTGGTATTTCTGACCCCAGAAGTCTCATCTCCATTAAAAACAAAAAACTGCCAGACTTTGGTCTGTTAATAAAACATACCACATGCATGCACTTACTCATAATCATACATATGTGATTGACCAAAGATTGCAGCATCGTTACCCTACTTATACAGATTGAGAATTAGGGACCAAAAAACTAGTTGTCTTAATTCACAAGGAATCCAACCTTGTCCAGTCTTCTGGCCATCCAGGAAACGCCAACGTACTGCAGTGAGGACTGGAATCTGCTTCCTGAGACCCAGGCACCACCAATTCTTTCCTTATGTCCTGGCACATATTCACAGCCGTTTGAAGCCAGTGGTCCCCTGCCTCTCTCACATCTCCATGAACAAGAAGGTTATCAGCTCATTAGTTTCAGAGATGCAAAACCAGGTAAGCTAAGGTTACCCATCTCAGGGCTGATTTCTTTTGTGCAGCACTTGGCACCCCATTACGCAACAGCTCACCTCCAGCTGGCCGTGCAGAGCAGGAACAGGAACGCACACGTGCGTCAGTTCTTTGCTCAACAGGGCTTCAGCCAGGAGCGAATTCACACATGGAGGAATTTTTCTATCCAGTTCCTCTTGCCCGCACCAAGACATCCCTGCTTAATTTGTTACAATATGTTTGGCTGCTTCCATTCCTCTGGTGCCTCTAGTAGTGACAGAAATAGGAAATAACTGGTTAGAAAGCACCCCAGAGAAAAGCCCTTCTTCATCCTGGGATACAAGAGTCTACAGGATCATTGTTTCTGCCAGATTGGTTCTGAGAGCTTCGTTTGGCCCACACGTCTTCAGTAGCTATCACTCCCTTTATACAGACTACTCACATGAAAGAGTCTTACTGTCCTCAGTGCTGTAAGACCACTTACACAGAAAGAAAAAGTCAAAGCTACAGGAGGAAGGAGAAAAGAAAAGAACAGCTGTAGGAAGAATAAGGGATAACAGATTAGTGATGGTGTTGCTTACCAGAATTGCTAAAGAGCCCTAGCATTGCAAACTACCATGGGAGGGCAGTAGAACTTGTCTTGGTGTCCTGAACAGTGTTTCTTGTCTAGACATGAAGGTCAACATCTATAGGACAATTTGAAAACCAGGCTGTGCCTCTCACACTGCATGGCCCTTTGTCAGTGATGGGAAAATCCACAAAGTTGTCGTGCTGGGGTGGCTGTCCCATGGATCTCCAAATTCTAGCTCACTCATTAGCACTGCAGCAAGGTGTAGGGCAAGGTGTAGGTGAGGGCACAGCAGTGCATCCAGTCCAGCAAGGGTACCAGAACTTGGTCCTGAGGGCTCTCGTGCCAGCTGATGCACCGAACAAAACTATACATTATCTGTCTGATCAAAGACCACAGTAAAGGGAATTCAAAGCGGTCAAGCAAAGGAAAAAAGAAAAATAGGGAGAGACAGAGAGAAAGGGATAAAGAATCCACACATTTCTGTTTTCCTGTTATTCAACTTAATGTTTACCATGCTGTCATATAGGAACAGAAGGAAAACAAAAAGTTTTGAAACTTGTTATGAACTAGTGATCACAAGGAGGACTTTACCCCAGTAAGACAGGTTGCATACAGTCTGAGGTATAGGTTTTCACCCAATGTGTGCAGTAAATCCCAGAGAACACTAAACATGAAGCTATGAAGAGTAAAATGTGTGTGTCAGGGTCCTGTAATCACTGCTGAGCACTGACAGGCTCTTCAGTTTCGTGTCTGTGTCCCTGACACCTGTCTGAGAGAAGGTTCAAACTGTTCCGGAAGAGATTTTCCATTAAAAAAGGGCTTCCAGACGTGTGGAAACCAGGAGAAAGTCTGTTACCTTGTTTGACATTGTTATGCAATCAACTGTATTAAATCACCAAGGTTTTAAAGGCCCCCTTTTAGAAACAAACTCCTTTTTCCTCACGTGTACATAACCATCCCTATATTTATTTATTTATTTGTCACAGCTGTTTCTCTTGGGAAGCCTCACTGCTTTTATGCTTTGTTGGTCTCCAGGAAAATCTGAATCCAAGAGCCCCCACCAACCGAGGGAGCCAAGCAGACAGAGGTCATTCTATTATACCCAGGCACAGCAGGGGGGAAAAAAAAAAAAAAAAAAAAGACTTCTGCTTCAGTAGACCTCTTCCTGCCTTTAGGAAATGTCCCTGGGACTCACTGTTTTTGCTTTCAAAAGAGATTGTGACACTGCTATTACTTTTTGCAAGGTGGAAGCAAACACTCACCTCTATTCCCAGGGGAAAAAAAAAAGTTCCTTATCAGCTTTGGGAGGTTTTAAGGAATTGATGTCCAGAAAACACAGTGGATTAACACTGTTCCAAAGCTGGAAACAACTGCCCTGACCACCTAGCTCACCGCAGGTCTGTGAAGGACTCTGGAGGACCCTGTGTGTAGCAGGTGGCTGCAGGCAGGAACTGCTTCTTTACTTCTGTTTTTTTCAGAAGTATTCATGCATTCAACCTTCTCCTCAGACCTCATCCTGAGATGGGAAGGGATTAATCTTGCTCAGCTTTGCCATCTTGTAGGTCTCAATCCCATGTATCCTGTCACCAGCTTCTTTTCATAGGTGGTGTCCACCAGGCCACGTTTCCTCTACCATCTTTTTCACCACTAAAATGTGGTTTCACCAATAAAAAGATACCACCTTTTTATTATGGTCTTATTACAGTAAAACATACCTACAGGCATCTGAAGGCCCCTTCACCATACTATAAAAGAGCTGTGAGGGAAATGAAGAAAGCTGCTACATGAAGATATTACCCAAGGAGCATACTAATTAGGAATATAATAGGTCTGTGCCTTAAGTGTGTTGAGCACAATTTGGCTCAAAGGAAGCAAAACAAGCCTTGGAAATTCCTACCCACTGTTGGGGGGGAGGGTTATATTTTATTTTATTTTATTTTAT
>NW_010521973.1:0-254 GCF_000687285.1 Phaethon lepturus
CTGGTGATCTCCGGAGTGCAGGTGAGTTCCCCAGCCCAGTCCCGGCGAGTTCCCCAGCCCAGTCCCGGTGAGCTCCCCAGTGCCAGTGAGCTCCCCAGCCCAGCCCCGGTGAGCTCCCCAGCCCAGCGCCGGCACACTTCCCAGCCCAGTCCTGGTGAGCTTCCCAGTCCCAGTGAGCTTCCCAGCCCAGTCGCGGCACACTTCCCAGCCCAGCGCTGGAATGCTTCCCAGCCCAGTCCTGGTGAGCTTCCCAG
>NW_010521974.1:0-47136 GCF_000687285.1 Phaethon lepturus
AGGGAGGTGGTGGAGTCACCATCACTGCAAGGTATTAAAAAAACATGTGGACGTGACACTTCAGGACATGGTATAGTGGGCATGGTGGTGCTGGGTCAATGGTTGGACTTGATGATCTTAAAGGTCCTTTCCAACTTTAATGATTCTGTAATTCAAGTTGAAATAGCAAAGGACCTGAAAAGGACCAAATAGATCTTTTCTATTCAAAGGTGGTTAGGATGATCAATGCTGATTTTATGCAAGGATTTATTACTTTCCTTGGACAATCAGAGACCAAAGGTGGGTTAAAACAGCATCTGACAGTTTTATCAAGCAACCAATGCCAAGAGCAAGAGCTTCTGGTTCAAGACTAAAGACGGCTTACACCTCAGTTATGTGCACAATACACACAGTTTTCTTCACAGATACACCCCATTCCTTTCCTTCAAGGTTTCCATCCTTCCTGATTGCAAAGAAGTTCCCGAGAGTCTCTGCACTGACTGGTGCTGGCTTGCCTTGCTGTGTGGGCTTGTCAGCTGCAGCGTCAGTGCGTGCTGCATGAATAGCAGAGACTGCTGAGGACCACTGCCTGCAGCCAGAGCCCCAGCTACCACTTAGCATAAGAAACCCAGATTAGCGGAAGAACAAGATGGTTCCTGCATGACTCTGACAGATCACTATAGCTATGTCTAAAAGAATAAATTAAACAGTGCAAGGGAATGTTCCCAAGCAAAGGAACTTGTCTCTATATGGCTAAGTTGTTAGAATGACCCAAACTGGCATTTAAGTCTCCCAGAAAGTCCCTGGACATGCTTGTAAACCAGCATGGGCTGGTGGCCACTCCCAACAGTCACTTTTACTGTAAGCACTCTGTTCCAAAGGGTAAAAGAGCTGAACAGCCATAGGCAGGCAGTACTCTGACTGTTGGCGTCCATGCCAGAGAACAGCCCTGCCCAGACGTAACGTCCATAACTATAGATGTCAGCATTGGCACCAGAGTCACCACCTTGACTCTTGGCAAACAAGGTTCAGCCTTGAGCTGGGCACACAGACTCCTTATAACACACCAGGGGGGAATTATCGATCTGGGATATTGCCAAATCACCCATTTCCCAGCAAAAAGTCTTAGACAACAACTTAGAAATAATTTCTCTGTGAGGGTTTCCTGAATTTCTGCAGAAAAGAGTTTAAGATTAACTAGGCCAGTCAGTGACAGCAAAGATCTCTGCCTTGGAGATTAAGTCACAGGTTCCAGTCCCAGCTCTCAAGCATGTTTGTTTATTTTATTCACTGTCTGTTTAAGATTTAATACATAAACACTGCTTGGGACAAGAACAAGAGTCTACAACTCACCCTTTTTAGGAAAATTTCCTGATAACAGGATTAAAGACTTGTGCTTGTTCTTGTGTTTTCTGTCCGGTTGAGTGGCTTTTCAGTTCTGTGCTGAGCAACTAAAAAGCTTCAAGGAGAAGGGGAACAACAGACCCTAAGATCACCTCTAGTTTGGATAGTCCACTGAATGGTTTTGAACTTCTTCAGCATAAAGAGCTCGTGGGGTGTGTTACCTATCCCCAGGGTGAATCACCCCTAACACCTGATCCAGGTGGACTACAAATTAAGTAACTTTTCCTTCTCTTCCCAGTTAATTAATCATCTAGTCTCATAAAAGTAGTTGAAGCTGTTGTGCTCATTCCCACAGATACCCCATGGGCATTTTCTGAATACCTTGGACTGAGTCTTTCAAGGAACTAAAGTAGCAAATCAAAGGATCCCAGTTTGGACTCAGATAAGATACAGAGTTGCAGGGTAGAAATTTAAGCACCTTTACGATTTCACCAGTGATAACAAGACATTTGCAGACCTGTGGATTTCAGATTTTTCCTCCTCAGCTGATACTCTAAATTCTAACTACATTCCTTTAAAAAACTGAATTGAGAAGTCTCTATGCTTCAGTGACCCCATGTTTCTCTGTCCCTGTTTTTCTTGTTGTGTATAGCTAGCACTATTTTCCTGCTTATGGGTGGGCTTTTAAGAACAGCTACTGAAAAATAGGAAGTTTTTGTGCTGTTAAAGACATCCTTGGATACAGTTTTCTTCAAGACTGCTGAAATCTGACTTTTACTGCTGCTGTTAGATCGGTATCAGAGTAGAGACCCAATGGGAAACTGAGAATGAAGTTACCTTTCCACCAGGAAGGAAGAAGGCTAGAAAATAAAGCAAAGGACAAAAAAGAATGTAGAAGACCAAAGTGAAGGAAGAAATGGGAAGAGACAGCTTTGTCCTTCAGAGCCCTAGAAGTTCATAATCACGGCACTAACTCATTATTGTAATGCTTGATTTGACTAGATGGTAAAAAAAAAATAATTTCCTGCAAAGCTTACTTTTGCATAGTGCTGCTTAAAGTGGGGCTCTTAAATTCAATTGGAAGTATAAACACTTATTTCAGTGATTGCATTGGAACGACAAAGTGAAAAAAAGGCAAGATTCATAAACCACAATGTGTATGTTGGGAATGTTTAGGTTGAACTGAGAAGACAAAGGTAACATACCTCCACCAGAGCTCACTCTCTCAGTATCTCAGTCCCTAGTGCTGGCACCATGCTGAAAGGGTCTGAAAACGAATTCTTCCAACTCATTCTGGTTGCGCGGCCAAAGAAAGATAGCTCACGTAGAAAGTAGATTTTACTATTTCTCATTAAAGGACTTGAAATTAAGAATAAGGCTTACATCCTGCATTTGAAAAACAAACTTGAGAAATGTTTCCCTGTAAGAAAAAGCAGCCTGTAAGAATGGTGCTTTGAAGAAACTAAATCTCTTCTACACTAAATTTTGGACCTGTCTGTCCAGTCCTGTTCTAATCTGAAGTTAGGCCAATATTTTGTGAAATTAAGATGAGCACTTTTTTGAGTCGTATTACTTCTAGGATTCTTTCCCCTTTTTAAGTAAGGAAGGGTGGAAGACAGTCCATCTGATTTAAGTTATTTTGCTGAGAATTTCTGCCATATTTTGAGCATGTTCCAAGTGGCAGTCGAGGTATAAATAGCAGAATAAACAAACAGCTGCGCAAGCAAAGTTGAAAAGTCAGAGACCAACGAGATTATCGGTTGTTTCTGCAGCACTTCCAGCCTGCCCACATACCAAATGCAATACCATGTGACAAACAAATTCTTTATTGCCAGCAGCTGTATTTGGGGGTTTCTTCATTCCCCACTTACTCATTCTGAAGTATTTTTTCAGTATTTTCATTCTGAAAAAACAGAAAATTATATTAAAGCCACCAACAATGAAAGTACCATGCTTTTTGTCCAAAATCCTAGGTTATGTGTTACATTTCATGGTGCTTTTAAGGTTTCTTTATAAACATAATGGCAGCTGTATGTTTGGGGAAGAAATTCCAGAGGTAAAATAAAATATTCCTCCCCTCTAAACCTACTCTTATTCAAGGCTCTGAAGTGGGAAGATGTTTTTTACCCAATATTTGCCTGTAAATAATATTTGTGATAAAATAAAGATCAGGCATAAGATTTTCTGTATATCATATTTGATTATGAATGCTACTCATTTGGCACTTCTTCCTCACTACAAGCACAAAGAAATAAGCAATCTTGCATAATGAACACAACAAGAATAATGAGTATTGTTAGAATGCCAGTCTTTCAATCCTCTCTACAAATGCAAATAAGTTGAAATGTATTTACTGATTGCTGAATAAATACCTGTCTTCACCGGGTTTTGATTTGAGGTTATGTCCTCCAGTTCACAGGAGAATTTTGTTTTCACTAAATTGAGTCAAATAAATTTTTTTTTTTTTTTTCAGGGTTTAAGTGTATGTGACCAAAATGTTTAGATCTGCAACATGTTCCAGAGCTCTGGTGCAGAAGGTGATTTATGATTCTTGCCTACAAGAACCAAAGCCTCTGCTGAAAGTACTATGAATAATTACATTCACTTTAATGCCTTGAAATTAAGCAGAAAATTGAGCTTCTTTCATTTATTTTATTGCCAGTTTCAATAGTGAGTGGTAACATTTGAATGTACTGTATTGGTTTTCTGTCACTAATGTGCAACAAGGGTTAAAGTGTGTTTTACAGATCCACAGTCCAGAAGTCCTTTTTAAGATACTCTGAAATTTCTCTTCCTATTTTGACATTATTTATCTGTTTTGACTTATTTATTTTAGTGGAAATTGCAATTTGTTCTTTAAATGTGCCAGCCCTTTTTAGAGTCCTTGCAGTTCATTTTCAAAATTGGATGTAGGTCTGCTCTGTTTCAGGTTCCCATGTCAACATTGAAGTGATTCCTTTTTAAAATCCTGAGTTTTCATTGTTGTTTTCTTGAGTGATGGTCGCATTTGTGAATCCTGTAAGTGTGACTGCAGTCTGCAGTTGGAGACAGTTAATCTAGGAACACTTATGTGCTACTATTTAACCACAGTCTCATGGGATGAGCTGAGCAGAAAGTATGGGATGCCCAAAACGTTTGCTATATTGGACAAGAAAATAGAGCCTTTTGAGCACTTTCCAAGTACTTGTAATATTTGACCTATCCATTAGTCATATTTGGTCTATGATCTCTGGAGTATCTTTTATAGGAGGTGAGCTAATAGCTGCAAAAGATGGATAGTCAGCTAAAACACTTAAAGGGATACAGCATGTCAAAACAAGATGGAGCTTCTCTATATTAATAAAGTAATACGGTAATATGCCGATTACCAGTCTCAAGGTACTGTAGAGGGGGAACTGGTATCATCATTCCCGCCTGACACATAATGAGATCTAATGAGATGCCATGGTCATCCACACAGTGTATGGCAGAGTTTAAGAATAAAACAAAGGTCTAAGAAAACATTGTTATAGAGGCAACAACAGCCTCTGTAACAAACTGCTGACTGCCTAGGTAAGGCATGGGTGGGGAGAGAAGCAGAGCAGGGCAGTGAAGGGACAGAAGAGAAGCAGATGTGAAGTGACTTCCCCAAGGAAATTCAGTGACCAAACCAAACTCAGAGTTCATGCACCCACCATCAGAGTCATGATCACCCCATCTGTAGGACTTCCACGGTACAGTGTGGAGGGCTGTGTTTTCCTAAATGATCCAGTTAACATTTATGGCACTGAATAACCAGACCACTAGAGGACTTTTAGAGGAGACTCCTCAGATAGTGGTAGGCAAGAGCTGGAAGAGGTCACCATTACTTTCTTCAAGGTCTTGTAGATGTAACTATTTATACCCAGTCTCTTTGTGTTAATTACTATCCCCAATAGTTCTTGACAATGAGTCAAGAACATTCCTCTCTCCTTAGACAACACTGCCAGTTAAGTTCTCAGATCAGGATCCTTCAGATTTCTCTGTGCCCCTTTTCCTATGTAGAAATATCTTTATACAATTGCAAAACTCCTCCAAAGCTTTTCTTTGCCAGAACACCTCACAGTGGTTAAGAAACTGCTATTCTGAAGTGTTATTGCACAGGTAAGTAATTGTATAAGTACTTATCTTCTGTCTGTATCTAGCGGTAGTCTCTAGATTTATAAACACAGGGCAATCCAGGTTAAGGAAAAAGGTATCCATGAACTATTAAAATATAAATATGCATAGGGTTTTGTTTCTCTCTCTTTAAATCTGTTTAACCTAGAACATGATCCTTGTATGCAGTCAGCTAGATATGAGGAGAGATTTATATCAAAAACACTGACTTTCAGAATTCTTCCTCAGCTTTTACTAGGCAGGATATGTCACTGAGAAATTAAAAAAAAATAAAAAATTCAAGAATAGCTGTTTTCCTTGGGTAACAAAAGCTTTGCAGAAAGAAGCAGTATGGACCCTGCTCAGACCTGTCAGGAGGGTACTCCTTTATATGTAGAAATGGTAAGATTAATAGGAAACATGGAATATTGCTGGGACGTTACTCCTTGTACTGATACTAGCAATTGGTAGAATTAAGAAGAAATGCAGGTCTCTCATATTTCTAAATTACTTCAAATATTTTTATGCCTTTTGTATATCAGCATGCACTGTGTTGGTTTTATTCCATTTGCAGCAGCCAAGATAATCTAGCTTCAAGATGATGATTCTCACCTTAATGACATATGTTCCAGAACTCTTGAAAAAAACCCACCACTCAGTTTAAAAATAAGATTAGGAAAAGAAAATTATAGTGGTCCTCTTTCTCTAATGAAATTATTATTGTTACCAGGCAGAGAAATATTTCTAGCAGTGTGGGTGGGTCCTGACTCTCTGATAGCTCAAGTCTATTCATAGAAGTTTTCTTTAGCTTAAGACAGGTACAACAGTATGGAGAATCTGACACCTAGTGTAGATTTTTAATGCTTCATGTAGAAGTAGAGCAAAAATCTGAGATTTACTTACTGAAATATTTTCTTACCTTCCATAATTTAAAACATTTATTACTGTGGTTTTTTATTTTTGTCTATTCCACCTGAATGTCTGAAGCTCACATATCTGTATGGCAGAAAAACTTGATGATGTACCTCATTTAAAAAAATAAACCTAAACATTTTGCTCAAAACAGAAGCATGTCATGTCTGAGAAAGGGAGCTTAACACTCTCTCAACCTTTAATGTCATAACATTCACAGTAATGAGCCACTTTACATAGGGCTTTGATTACATTGGGTGAGAAGGGGGTATAATGGCTGACATGAATATCGCTACATTGAGCTCTTCAGCTATTATGTCTTCCCATCAAATGCAAATCTCTAAACATATAATGATTTTCTGTCTCTCTATTCCTATATATTGCAGTAAAATGTCTGAGACAGTTTAAGGAATCAGAATTTCAGATTTTATTTCCTTTCACTAATCTTGTGACATAAATGCAGCTCAGCTTAAATCACGCACTCAAGCTGAGCTTCCTGTTTTGCATGTTGCTCTGCCAGTTGTCAGCAACAAGCCGAATGGAAAACAAAACCAGTATCTCAATACCTGAACACCCTTTATTGTAAATGATTGCAGTAGTGCCATAAAGCTACTTACAGAACGAATATATATTAAAGGTATGCATGCTGTGCCTCTAAAGTGCTTATGCTGCTATTTGAAGACAAATGAAAGACATCAATGCAACAAACAAGAAGGGAAGAAGAAATGAGATATAACACTCTTACAGTCACATAAATATTTAAATGTCACCTATAACTATAATTGTCAATAACTAGATTAATACAACTGACAACAGCGTTTCCACAAAGAAGTTCTGATAAATTTGAGGGGAAAATGTCACCCTGTGTCTTGTCACTGGCTCAAGCTAATCTGAAGTCCTGAGATGAAATGCAATCTAAAGAATTACATCTTCTTGTTTCATATGGTAACAGGCCATTTTGTATGGTTATAATTTGGTCTCAGTTGACTTGAAAATTGCTCCAGGCCACCATGAAGTCTTTGAAGTTGATAATACAAAATACACAAATTTTGTAACATCCGTTTCTCAATTTGATTGTTTTGCATGGCTCATTTTTCTCCATTCCCAGGCATTAACATGATCATTTCACTTCTTCTGAAAACACAATGTACCTTTGCAGGTTGTATCACCCATTCCACAACAGTTGAGTCAATGAGGTCACTCAGTGCTTTTATTATATTTCAAATAAAGAACACTCTTTAGAGAAATAAGGAAGCTCAGATAAAATAGGCTGCTTCCCCCATCTGTCTGAATAAGTGCAATTCAGAAGTAAAAAAGTGCTAATAAAATAGGAGAATGAAACATAAAAAAGAGCATCAAAAAGTTGTGGAATAGAGAATAACAGCTTTTTTTTTTTTAAAGTCAGCGACAGGCTTGAGTGTTTAAAGTGTATAATGTGAAATGAGCCAGATGAAATAATTATTTATCATTGGCTAGCACAGAGTGAATTCTAAATGGAAAACCATTTTCAATTAACTGGTCATGCTACACTTACCTGAGGTTATGTTGCATAATCAATCATGAAGAAATGTTATTTGCCTACTGTTTATGAGCCAGATGGTTCTAATGTTCATTATAAAACTAAAATACTATTTAAAAAAGAGAGGGCGGCAATGGCAAAACTTGCCTCCCACTGCAAAAATGAATAACAAAAGTAAGTTGACACTGTTGATATTTAATGTCAAAATATTTTGAAGAGATGGATCATAGCTGTTGGCATCTAACATCAGACAAAACATGGTATTACCCTTCTAAACTAATTCCATGGCTACTTTTATCATTAAAACTATTCACTCTTGTTATATTACTGCAGGTTATGAAAGTAGAAACAGGTAATTAAAGTGGTATGTAAAGGGATGCACACAGATGGTCTGGTATTCCCTCTTCCTATGCTGCAAGATGGCCAACAGTCCCCTAAACTAGTGTTTTTATGACATTATTTGGTGTCTTTTGGTATGTGCCTTGAAGTGGTTTCTCTCCCAGGGGAAGGCACATTGCACTCCCATTCCACCCAGACCCCCCTTGCAATGCAGCTGCAAGGTCCTCCATCACCCAGCTCTCCATGCACCTGGAACTGCACTGGAGACAGCAAGGCCCTCAGGGGCAGAG
This sequence comes from Phaethon lepturus, assembly GCF_000687285.1. Taxonomy (NCBI): domain Eukaryota; kingdom Metazoa; phylum Chordata; class Aves; order Phaethontiformes; family Phaethontidae; genus Phaethon; species Phaethon lepturus. Next base: position 8,500 of record NW_010521974.1, read on the forward strand.
GAACATAAATCTGCTTTGCAGCACCTATTAGACACGGTGCATGGCTGAGACCAGCAACGGGTGCAGGCACCATCGCTAGTAAAGATGCAAAGTGGCCGTCCTGTCCTAGGATTGTAAGAAATGACACCAAACCAAACCCTGATCCTTCTGTCTCTGCACCGCACCATGCGCAAAGGTCGATGTACTCATGCAGAGATATACGTAGCTGCAGGCCCAGTGTCACACGTACGGTGCAACACAGCCACAGTAAACATCTCACCCTGTATCTCCTTCTGGAGACACCTACTCTAGCGTGATAGAATTAATATTTTTCAGAAGGGATCCATGATTTTGTGTTCCTCTTGAACATAACATGTGTGACTACACTAAGCAAAAACCCTTCCCAAATTTGAAGATGAAGTCTCTACTGCACTGGGGTCAATGGCAAATTTCCCTTTATCGCTGAAGCCGTGTATCAGACCTGATTCCTCTACAGTCTCTCAAGCTTCTTTGCTATTCTCCATCAGAATTTCTGCCTATTGCCTACTTTTCACTAGTCAAATATATTCTCAGGGTGAATTGTTGTCGTTTTCAACTTGCCTACAAAACACTCACAAGCACAGAATGTTATTTGTTCTGGCTTTATAGTTGCTTAGTGTAAAGAGTTTTTTGTCTCCAAAAAAAAGATCTCCAGGATCTTTTGTAATACAAACAAATATCAATAATGCTCATGTGTTGGAATAGTCTAGGTTTCCTGCACTGAAACATTGAGTTAAAAATTGATACATGTGTGAGGAAACGGGAGATGATGTTCAGGATAATTGAAATAATTCTTAAAATTTAACTTGTGTCAAGTAATAAAGTAAATGGATAAATGTATTTATTTGATTTAATAAATACATATAAAAATATACAAGTGATGATATTTGTAAAATATCAAAGGGGAATTTTATTTTCCACAAACTCAACTATTCTGAGTAACTTAAAAAGAACTGCCCATGTGCTTAATAGTAAACATGTGCATAAGGATCTGAGGAACAACTTCATAGTAGGAGACATTATTTGCAGAGGGCAGCAAAAATATTATTCTAAATATAATCACTGAATCACCCTAGGATTGCAAAGCACTTTATAAAAGCTAGTTAATTCTAGCTAATTCGTGTATATTGAACTCTTAATCAGAGGAACTCAACATCTTTTGTAGTAATTAATTAATTTTATCTCCTGAGATCACAGTGAGGTAGGAAAATATTACTGTCAACTCTCAGATTTTGAAGGAAGTCGAAAGAATTTCCTCTTTCTAATGGTGCTACAGGTTACCTGCTGCCTCCAGCACCCCATCCCAAACGGCACACTGGATGCTACAGACTTGCTGCATGCTTTTTGCAGGTGCTTGGATTGTTTTTCAACCAGTGACACATAAGACAGAAATAACACCTGACAGTCATGACTTAGAATCCCTGAGCTAACTCGTAGAAGCACATTTTCGCTAAAGATGTTTAATTAACAATTTTGAGACACTTCTACACCTTCTTTTGTAGCATCTTTATTGAAATCAGTTTCAAACCCTTTTCAGTTGCCGTGTTAAACCGAGTGTGCATTAACACCAAGGTCAGCAGAAGGATGGTGCTAACAGAGGCAAGACGTGTTACAAAGGGAACTGAACCCTGTGAAACAGAAAAAGCAATTTCCTAAGAAGTGCTAATGGAAGAAGGCTATGGCTGGTTTTCAAAATACTGGTTAAAGTGTAGTTAGCGTACCATCAGTACAGGATGCACACATAACTGCAGATGTGTTGTGTTATGCTGGAACAGCTTTTGTGATACAACAGAAATAGGCATTTTCTTCTTAACCTAGCCTACATGTACCAAAGGCATGAGTTGTGCACATCAATAGTGTTGCTTATTTGCTTACTGTGTATTATTCTTCAGCTAGCGGGTAACACAATGGTAATGTGTACCATGTCACTTACAGGTAATGTGCCTAGAGCATCGTATCACATAACAGGAGAAACGTGTCATCTGATAGAACCTGTTCAGCCAGGACATAAGGATTGCTTTACAAAAACCCACTTGATGAGACTACCAACACATTTCATTCCCCATTTCATCATAGAACCATAGAATGACTTGGGTTAGAGGGGACCTTAAAGATCATCTAGTTCCAACCCCCCTGCTATGGGCAGAGACACCTTCCACTAGACCAAGTTGCTCAAAGCTTCATCCACCCTGGCCTTGAACACTTCCAGGGATGAGGCATCCACAACTTCTCTGGGCAACCTGTTCCAGTGCCTCACCACCCTCACAGGGAAGAATTTCTTCCTTAGATCTGTTCTAAATTGACCCTCTTTCAGTTTAAAGCCATTACCCCTTGTTCTATTGCCACATGCCCTTGTAAGAAGTCCCTCTCCAGCTTTCTTGTAGGCCCCCTTCAGGTACTGAAATGCTGCTGTAAGATCTCCCCGGAATCTTCTCTTCTCCAGGCTGAACACACCCAACTCTCTCAGTCTGTCCTCATAAAAGAGGTGCTCCAGCTCTCTGATCACCTTTGTGGCCCCCTGGACTAGCTCCAACAGGTCCATGTCCTTCTTATGTTGGAGGCCCCAGAGATGAACACAGTACTCCAGGTGGGGTCTCATGAAAGAGGAGTAGAGAGGGAGAATCATGTCCCTCAACATGATGGCCACGCTTCTTTGATGCAGCCCAGGAGACGGTTGGCTTCCTGGGCTACAAGCAGACATTGCCGGGTCATGTTGAGCTTCTCATCAACCAGCACCCCCAAGTCCTTCTCAGGGCTGCTCTCAATCCATTCTCTGCCCAGCCTGTATTTGTGTTTGAGATTGCCCCAACTCAGGTGCAGGACCTTGCACTTGGTCTTGTTGAACTTCATGAGGTTTACACGGGTCCACCTCTCAAGCCTTCCCAGGTCCATCTGGATGGCATCCCTTCCCTCAGGTGTGTCAACCACATCACACAGGGTGATGTCATCAGCAAACTTGCTGAGGGTGCACTCAATCCCACTGCTGTGTCACCAACAAAGATGTTAAGCATCCCAAACATCCCTTGAGGAACACCACTTGTCACTGGTCTCCACTTGGACATCAAGTCGTTGACTCTTTGAGTGCAGCCATCCAGCCAATGCTTTTTCCACCGAGTGGTCCATCCATCATATCCATGTCTCTACAATTTACAGACAAGGATGTTGTGCAGGACAGCATCAAATGCTTTGCACAATTCCAGGTAGATGATGACAGTTGCTCTTCCTTTATCCACCAATGCTGTAACCCCATCACAGAAGGTCACCAAATTCGTCAGGCACAATTTGCCCTTAGTGAAGCCATGTTGTTCTTCTCTGCAGTTCTCTTTGGCTACCACTAAGAAATGCCAGCAACATTTGGGAGATGAAAGGAAAACCAGTCTACATTCCTGATATTTCTGTAAACACTGGTCAATCACTTGCTTATCTTCTGCTGTTAGCTCTCACCACAGCTCGTCCCAAGCAACTTCTTAGGGAAAAGGCAGAAAATCTGACTTGACTCACCTCATAAAATAGCAGGTTCTTAAATTCTAGCTGCTATCTAAGGTCACAGACAGGAAATATTTGATAAGAGTTAGCGAGTAATCCTCTTCAGGGATAAGGATTCCTTCTTGGGAGTGAATACTGCAGGGATTTCAGTGGCAGAAGAGGATCTCATCTGCTTTCCCTCCCCCATTTTTCTGTCTTCCAAGAATGGAGTCATAAAAATAGTTTTGGATGCTTACAAAAACCCTTTGAACATTGCTGGGAGTCAATGGCTGATATGACCCAAGACTCTGCAAAGAAGAGAGAAAATGTTTTTCGGGTTAATGACGCTAATCAAATCCCGTTAGAAATAGCAGCTTTGGCTTAAGGCCAATGTGTTTGGTGCACAAAGACTGTATCAATAGCTCAGTTAGATGAGGTTCGTTGTCCAAGGTTGTCACGTCTCTTTCTCCACTCTTTTTTAAATCAAACTAACTGCACAGTTGGTACGCTTTTCTTACATACATTGAGAGCTATTGAGGCATGAGAGAAAGAATTACTTTATTTATAAAGAACTCAAAGAAGGACTTGTAAAAAATGAAGATCTATAAGACTGTTTGGAACCTGACCCTCACCAAGTTGTGTTCTGGCCCTGCTGCAGAATTTCTTTTAGATTATGAAAAAAACCCTGTATCTCTCTTAACTCCTCCTTTCCCAGATAACTCCTGTCAATACTATCAATACAATATTGCCAATTGACAAAAACTGTCAATATGAGGTGAAGTGGGTTTGGTTCAGTACCTATAATTGCTACCACAATATGTGTGAAAAATAACATACAAAATAAACACCATATGCATGAACGTTGTGAAATAAGGCCATCATGAACTCAACCAGCTTAGTTCTACAGTTCATACTGAATCAAGGATTTTCTGAAAATTCTCTGCTATCAAACCTTTTACATGGAACTGAGAGAAACAATTGTGCTTAAGAGTAGAAGCTTATCCTATGTGCATGTACTAAGTTAATTAGTTAAATACACTGACACTATGCATAAATATATATAAATCTTATGTCCATGTGCATGTACATGTGTAAGTATATGCAAATAGAACAAAAGCTGTAACAGGGAAAAACCATCCCTGGTTTTTGTGGTGGGTATTCCAGTCAGAATACGCTGATACACTGCCTTTCTTAAACTCTCTGCTTTCAAATCAAAGAGGAGAAATCGAATTGCATTCCTTTTCAATTGTAAAACTTAGTCAGCACTTTTAGTTCCAGAGACGGTATTGGTACTTTTTCAGAGCAGTAATTTAATGCAGGCCCACACACAGAAATTCAGACCAAAAGTGCTCTATCAACAATGCAGTATTCCCTCCTCCTACAGTGTAAATACATTTCAATTTATTGAAACCTGAAGGTGATTCACTAGGAAAAGATAAGAAATCATCTTGTCCTGAGAGTTATTTATAACCCTAAAGATACAGGGACAAATCAAAAGTGACCTTAAGAACGTAAAACAGCCATTCAAAGGATTCGGCTACCTAGATCCAAAAATACTGCACTGTAGTCACTTGAATTGAAACATCTACATCCCCTCTGTGGCAATAAGGAAATGTAAGTGTATTGAAAACCTGCAATAGGCCTAATTGAGTATTCTTTGAACGTCGTTGACTATATCAATTATTCAGATCTTCTTTCTATAATTCACCTGATTCCTAGTGCTGAGGAGAAACCTAGTTTGAGATGAAAAAGAAATTAAATATTCAATACTCAAAATCAATATTATTACTCTACTACTTGTATTTACCCTGACAAGTCATACAGTTTATTTATACCACCACCACCATTCATTCTTTAGCACAAAAAATCGTCACAGAATTTCCTGTTTCGACATCATCTGAGCATCTTGCTCCACAGTTCCTAGAGAAATGTGTGCAGAAAGATCTGCCTGTAATTAATTAGAAATTGTTTATAGAATCATAGAATAGTTTGGGTTGGAAGGGACATTTAAAGGTCATCTAGTCCAGCCCCCTGCAATGAGCAGGGACATCTTCAACTAGATCAGGTTGCTCAGAGCCCTGTCCAGCCTGACCTTGAAAGTTTCCAGGTAGGATAAATCCAAAAATATAGCTAATGAGAAAAGGAGACAGATGTCTATGGTCATTTCAGAGCTTTAATTAAATAAATGTGTTAGTCCTTTGCTGCAGACGGTCCACAACAGAACACTTGCATAGCAGAATATCTGCCCAAACAGCTCTTTCAGTACTATCCAGGCCTCTTCATCAATAAAAAGGGCTTTGCAAAAGATTTATATTTCCCTCACCACCCTCCTAATATTCTCCCTGCCTAAACATATCTATATTTGGATTTAAACTCTATATTGTGACATAGCCTTTCAATGGGTTTTCCACAAAGAGATCTTGTTCTTTCATTTGAATCCTAAGCCCATACAGCTCTTACTAGGTGCATGCAGGATTAGGCTCAAGATTTCCAAGTCCCATGTCTGAAGGGATTTTGCGTCTGGCTCATGTCATTGCTCTTCTGGAGGCTTGAACTCAGACTCATCAGTTAGTCAAGTCACCTTTTTTGCAGGCCTTTCCAAGGTCCTTCCAGCCTGAATCCCTTGCCTGACTCTTCTGCCCATCAAAGATGATGCCCTCTGAGACACTCTTTTTAGGACACTTTTTCAGCACCCATATCGAAAACACGACAGAGGCATGAAGCCACCTTCTGGTCTGTCACCTCTCATCATGTGAAGTGGCAGCTCAGGGCTTGCAAGACACTTTATCCACACAGTTTATTCAGGGGACAAGAACATGGCTTTGGGAAGGAAAGCAGCTCTTCAACTCCTCCTGTACCCTGATCACCAGGATGGGAGAGCAGCCACCTTACCTTTGGACAGATTGGTGTAGACAATGTTGTAGCTATGTCCAACCGTGCTCTTCCCTTGACAGTGCATTGACTGCTTCTAGAGGAAAGCTCAGCACATTATGGAAATCCTGCCCACTTGGCACAACAATTGAGGTTACAGAACTCAGCAGGAAAAGGCTCAAATTCAGCTTTCTGCTGGAAACGTTGTTTCTTGAGTAGGAGCTACTCACAAAAAAAAATATTTTCCCAGGTTAGATGGCACAACAGATGCTTGTCTGCGCCTTCATTTGAAAAGACAAATTACCCTCATGAAAAGGGTAATGACAGAACAATTGTGAGACCTCCCAAACATAGCCAAATCCTCCATAAACAATATCTAGACAACATCCTCTTTGAGTCTTAATGATGTTTGGTGTTGTATTTGCAGTCTGAGAACATATTCAAAATACCTGCCGGGTATAACTTTTGTACCTACTTGACTCTGCTTCCAGACGTCAGCCAAACTAGTACCTGTGTTTGTAGACTAGCTGTTTTCAGTGAGCTCTAGTTTTGGATCAATAGAAATGTGTGCAGTCCCACAAAATCCTTAGGGATTATCTAGGTGGCAAGTTTTGGCCAGATTGCTTTCAGAATGAGTCTACTGTGTGCTGAAAAGAGCGGCTGCGGCTTAGATGTGTGAGGATCTGGTTTCCTTCCCAGGATCTTCAGGCTACTCAATCTGATATCAGAAGATCACCAGTACTAAGACAACTGGTTTGCAGGACACTGGATACAGTGGACTGCCTAGAGTTGGTTGGCAGTGGGATAGAGCAGGAGCTAGTGGGATAGGCTGTGAGGCTACAACACCATCAGAGACCATAGGAGGATTGTGGGGAAGCCAACGTAAACCAGTCAAATGCTAGTTATCTATGATACTTGCAGGATGCCTACATGATCCTTCTGTCCCACTGAAGCATCCTTGTTTTTGCTCTCTATTGGAACGGTTTCAACAGAGAAATGAGTTTCAGGTGAGGGCTGGCCTGGGAGCTGCATGTTTGAAACCACTCTGGCTCAACGGAAATTCAGTCTTGGCTCTCTTACTTCCTAGGGGAGCACTGTAAACATTAGGCTATTAGTTACAGTCAATTATTGCAGAAAGACTGCAACCAGCTTCCCCCCATTTTCCTGTCTTAATGACAAAGCTGTGACTGAGCTATCAGAAAGACTCCAATATAGTTTATGTATTTTCAGTGTGTCCTATGAACTGAACTGAACTTCTTAAAGCATTCAGGAAAGACAGGCAGATCCATATTAGGTATAAGGCAGGCAAAAAATGTGGCTGGTTATGAAGTCCCTTTCAACCCCCCCAAAACACATAAAACTACAGTAGAAGAAAGCATCAGGTGAAGTTCAGTACCTTAGGCACCTGAATTTGAAAAGTTTAATCACAATACCCTATGATAGAAGACAGCGTTAATGGTTTAGTTACAGAAAGTATGACAGCTTTATTTAGGTCACACGCAGCTCACGAAGCAAACTAAAGAAAAATGCTCTGCGAGCCATTGACCCTACCAGAACCAACATGTTGTGGCCTTCAGTTTTAGTAAAGCCTTTATTGCCCCTAATGTAAATAATGCTTGCATAAGGGTCGCAGAATTGGCCCAGAATAACACTGTTCTAGACCAAATAATAAGGTTGGGTTTATCTCAAGCGTTGAGATTAAAGGTGGAGAATTCACTAAGAAACACAGGGAAAAAATGCACAAAGAAGGTAGTATCAACATTTTATTCGTGCTGAGGTAGCCTGCCTTCTTGTGGAACAGTCAGATGAAATATTTGCAGTTTATGTAGTGATATTTTTCACCTTTATTGAAATGTTAAACAGTAGGGGCAAGGAAATAGCACGCAGTATCATTTACACGTCACAGCGTATCCAAATGACACAAAGGCAGCAGCAAATGCCAGCAGTTACGATATGAGCAGCTGCACAGAATCCCAAAACTCCATCAGTCACACGAGCACTGCAAGTTGTGCAAGCATCAGGAAAATGATGTTAAAAAGGTGATTGGGGGGAAGGAGTGTGTGATTTAATGCAAGCCCTCTCCTGACAAAGAGGAAGGATGCTTGTCGGTAGTGAAAGGTGGATTATTAGGTGGTGAAGGGGGGATCGGCAACAGGCTCTACTGGTGCACGGGTGACAATCAAATCTGTCACTGCTGCCTCCTTCATACAACATACAGATTGTGATTTCGCATTAAAGATGGGCTGGACGGGGTCTGGTGACCATTTGAATAGGAAGGTGCTGCGGTGTCTCTTCAGGTGCTAAGGAAGATTTGGCCTGACTGAGTTCATGGTCATGACAGGTTCAGTCACAGGTGGGCCCTCGAAGAGACTGAAGATGCTCGTTCTATGAGGGAGACAAACACACTTTTAAAATGGAGGGCAGACACCTGAAAAATTAAGCACCCGGTGTATCTTACAGCTCCCATGACTTACTGGAGGAGGAAACTGAAAACTAAAAGGAAAAAGAAAACAGCGACCAAATTTTAATTTCTTGCTTGGTGTTTTGTGCAAAGGAAACGATGCAGCTTATGTTAATTTAGTAAAATTAGTACTGACATGTCTGAGCAGTTGGACAAGAATATGCAATTATATTTGACTGCAGAACAAGAACAGACAATTGTTTTTCATCTCTACTTTATGTTAAAGGAACAGCTGCAATTTTAATTTTTCTTAATGCTAGTGCATTTTTGCTGTTTGGAAAATTAAATAAATGGTTACAAATAGAGCATAACAGTATTTTTTTGTTCAGACTAAGCTACAGAGAATAAATATTTAAATGTTCTTTAGCTTACTGGTGGTAATTCTAGATAAGACAGAACATAGATGCCAAAGTTTAGTTCCAAAATTTATATGTAAGCCTTGCTATGTGTCTAAAGCCCCCTCACTTCCCTCTCCACTCTTTACAAACGTCTCTTCATTCAGGTACATCACAAAAAGAGCTTGCTTATACATGCAAATATGCATACCAAACAGTTCATAAGACAAGCACTACGGAACAGCTTTTTTTTGCAAATTATAGCTACAGATTAAGATGGATTTTTAAAAAGACATATTAGCATTCCCTACTGCTAATTCTGAAATAAATAAAATGATAGTGGATCAATTTTTGAAAGGTTAAGTAGTTCTGGTTTGATTACATGTTTGAAAATCCACACTTAGACTCCTGCTTTGGAAACTGAACTTGAAATTTCCTTAAATTTACAGCAATTACTAATACAGAAGTAGTCTTTTTTGGTACTTTTGAACATCTACTTTTGATCCCTATCTGAAAGAAGAAATCCTTTGGTGAGAAACAGTGGAGCAAAGATGTATCATAGCCAGACTTTCAAATCTCATCATTTATTTAATATCTTAGTAATCATTATCTTACACCAAACCGTTCCTCTGAGAGCAATGACACCTGAAGAGCTCGGACACATTTTAAAGCTCTGGTTGTAGGCAATGGGTTTTGCATAGGGATTATCTGAAGGACTCCAATGGAAAGCGGATCTTCATCACGCTAGTGAGTGCAGCAAAATGCTGAGCAACTTGCCAAGCTACCCAAAAGCATCCAGTCAATCACCACCCATGCAGGACAGGCCTTTGTGGATTACTAGTGCTCACTTCAGAGTGCAAGATCAAAAGTACCATTGGTATCCACACCCAACTGTAGTTGCTTTCATTACTTGCTTTGTTATTACACTCAATATTGAAAAAACAGCTAGAAATTATACGGCTTGCAAAGCTGGCAGGAGAACACTGCTCATAGGTGCACTGCCATCTTCTGGGAGAAACCACCCGATTTTCAGTCAGATGAATTAGTCAGCCTGTTTTCTGTCCAGTGTAGTGAAGATGTGGATTTCCAGCTAGCCAACAGTACAGCTAAAAGCTTTGCATTTTGATTTTATGATCTCTGGCTTCCTTCAACACCAAGAAACAATCACCATCACAAACTACAGTTATAAGCACTAACACATCAGACTGCTTAGGAAAATCTCTCTCATGGCTACAGAAGGCAAGAGATCACTGTAAAACATTATTTTCAAACAAAGTGTTCAAAATTTTTAACTATTGGTTCTACAATTCCTGCTCCTATTCAGTCATCCAAAGGAAAACATAAGGGGTTGGGTTACACGTCCAGTCAGAGATTCATTATGAGTCTGAGATATATTAGCCAATCTTCAAATAATTAAAGAGTTATTTTGTATCTATTTTTTTTCCTAATGATGCACACACACAACCTCTGGAGCAGGCTGTTAATAACCTATTTCATAACATCTTCTATGCTTAGACAGATCAGCTGGAAATCAGCTTCATGAAGGGGTATGTGTCTCTAAAAATATTTTAATACTGTTAATAAAGAGTCCGGATGCCTCAGATGAAAAGCAAACACTACAGTCTTTTGAAATATTTTTTCTCAAAATAATTCTGTTCTCTTTCACAGAGAAAAATCTTTCACAGAGAAAATCAGTGCCCCATATCTCTTGCAGAAATCACATTAATTTGTAAAATTTTTAAGGCTAACATATACCAAGTCTCCACTGCCCTTTATAAGACAAGTTACAGATGTTCAATCTATAGGTCCTGCAGTGCAGAAGTAAGGAAGGAGAGAAGAGAAGTTTATTCCATCCTATTTTGTGAGTAAATCTTATTGAGTGAAACAACCCGTTTAACAAACTTAAAATATCTGTTTTATCAATCTTCAAAAACCTTAAAGAACAATATATTTTGCTGCTTATATTGATAAGCCATGGACATGCCAGTTACTATCAGCTACACCAAAGAAAAGCAAAAAATTAATTTATAATCACCAAAATCACCAGGTTTCTTAACTTACCCTCTTTCTATTCTATCTCCTTTTGTCATAGGCTGGAAGTATGTCAGGCTGGGGAGGTTTAAAAGGACTACCCATTAGCCAGTGCTGAACCTCATTTTTGCTCTTTACACTAATATGCCATTCCCAACCAGTTTATCAGTTAATGTCCACAGGCTCTCGGTCGCTCCGCAAGGAACTGCACTCGTCAAAATACATTTTAAAGCAAACGCCTTGTCTTGGAATGAAACAAAACAGTTACTATGGCTGATAAATGCTGGCAAACTCAGGACGGGGTGCAAAGATTTCAGGGAGGTCGGTGGCTGCTCCTCTGCCACCACCTTGTCACAGCACAGACTAACACAGAACAAGGTTTCATTTGTTCAGTGGCTGTCTGCTACCAGCTGCTTTTTCCACGTCCTGTCTAACTGACCTCTGGAGGAGCCCAGCTGGGCTCTCTGCCCTGTGTTTTGAGGGCGAAAGTTAATTGCAATCAGTTAAGCTACAATGATGTTGACTAATGAACTCAGCCCAGGTATGTATGTTCAGACTTTCTGTTCTGAATATCTGTGAAGCTCAGAGAGATGTCAAATAAAGGCATTTTTCAACCTCTGTTTACTCTGCAACTCAGTTGGACCGTTTTTAGGTTCCTAACAATGGGAACGTCTGGGAGCTCACAAGTTCAAGTGTTAACTAATGGGAAAGACTGCCCGATGCAAATAGCAAGCTCTTGTCAAATACCTTCTTCTTCTCCTCCTATTACCTACCCAGTTAAAAGAACCTTGCCAAGAATGGTAGTCACTGGACATAAAGAGAGGTTCAGTGACATCAGTAACGAAATTCATCTTCAGTGCCCCCAAGCAAAGCGTATGCACGCGAACAGGGGCTGGCAGAAGGAGGCATATATTTCCCCTGCACAGTTCTTCCACACTGTAAATACCCTTCAGAAAATTTACAACAGACAGACAGCAGAGAGGGACCCAAGTTTGTTCTGGGGATGGGAGAGGACTGGGAGGCAAGGAGTGAGTGATTTCTTTTTGGATTGTGGTGCAGAGAAATGGAATTATGATCTAAGTGTCCGTTCTCACTCACGTCAAATAAAAATGAGACAATTCAATTTGAAACTGGGACCAGATGCATTACCAAGATCCAAGCAGGTTTCCGGAGCTGCAGATGAATGGAAATAATTTGCTGACCAGATAAAATCAATCCGTGGTTTTGTCAAAGGCAACAGTCACAAAGTAACAAAGTAAACAAAAATAGTATTTTTTTAATGCTGAATAGAATGCTGCAATCCCACACTGTCTCAGGAAAGAAAAAAAAAAAAAGAAAAAAAAAAGGATTTGGAGATAAATTTCATTAAAAGAGGGATATAGAAATACAGTAGGTCTGGTTTTGCTTTCCAGACAGGATTAATATAAGCCACCATGCTCCTCCCCTGGGAAGGTCAATGTGCCCTGTGGGACAGCTTTTATGTCCTTCTCTGTGTTGAAAGAAGATGCAGAAACCATGATGACCTAGAACACAGGACCTTTCCAAAACCAGATTTACAAACAGCCGTCATCCATGAGATGAGAAACAGAAGGACTGGAGGGGCCTGTGGTACAGGAATTATTAAAACCCACTGAGCATAACTGTGACTACTCAGACTCCTTTGCCCCATATGGGGGCTTCTTTCACCTTGTTTTCTTCTGTAAATCCCTGACGTCCTTTGCACCAACGGTGAAAAGCAAATAGCTCTTCTAGCGTAGACGGCAGTAAGCAAGTGAAATTCCAGAAAGATTGCAGGTTGTAAAATCATTGCAAATTAATCTTCTTGTCCATGGAGGTAATTAACTCATGACATCACTGCTTGGCTCCACACTACACCTGCCAGTCCAAAGAGTTTGTTCCCAGAGCAAGAAGTGCTTGAGCAGCTCCCTCCATCACCTCACTCCAGGACCCCTGCCCTTGCTCCTTGCCCTCTTCCCAGCCTCAGCCTGGCAGAGGCTTTTCCCTGGGTTTCCCAGACTCACCTCCCAGCTTTCCGAGACTTTCTCTGACCTGGGACCACAGAAATACTTTTGCTTGCCAATAACTTCCAAGGAACAAACACATATCTCTTCCCCAGGCTAGGAGGAGAAGTGCCCTTCACCTCTCCTCTACACGTGTGCTCTCTCAGAGGACTCAGGCTGAGCAGCAGATTCTGGCTTTCTTCCAGCCCAAGTCCATCTGAGGTCCATAGACTCGTATTGCTGACAGCAGCACATCCATCTGTCCTTTGTAGTGACAAGAGCTGCAACCTTCTAGTCTCCTCCTAACAACATTTATATGGAAGGGTCTAGAAGAAATAAAGATGTTCTGACAGAAATGACTCTATTCTAAAGCCTGCAGTGTTATTTAAGGATATACATTCGTTTTGGACACAATGAAAATTCTGTGGTTTAAGAGTTAGTTGAACACCTCCTACCTGAATATGTCAAGACATGAAAATGAAGCATCAAAAATCATTAGATACTTAAGCAAAACAAGCCATACGTTTTTGCTGACTTTTGATTTTATACTGAAAGTGGCTTTCCTATATTCATTAGGGGATAAGTTTTTTGACTGAGTAGGGATAGGTGCTCGGAAAAATAATTGTTTCTTTACACCCTCAGAATTCAGAAATGTTATTCTGAACATTTACAAAGGCATGAACTGCAATACAGTTTCTAGTGAACTAACCTGTGGAGGTCAAAATGGACAAAAATGATTGTGAACTTTCCCACAGGAAGAAATCATTGAGTTTCACCCATGCTCCCTTTCCTGTATGATTAACTGATACTTCTGAACCAGTAACAGATGACCTGCAGTAACCATTCACAAGGGGCTAAAGTCATAAATAGATACAGTCTCAAAAATATTTATCTAAAAGCAAAACAACTCTCAAATTAGCCGAGCAACGTGATAGGTTTGTCTGGCACACATTAAGGTATAAGGACTGAATCTTCCCACAGCTTAGAGCCTATGCAGTTGTCTCAGAAGATCCATGCAAGGAAGCCAATAAGAGATCTAAGAGCAGAGGAAAAAAAAGATCAGATATAGTTATAAATATCTATGCTGGTAATGAATACAAGCTGTCTATATTTCATTGACTGCAAAAATAAAAATGCAGACCAGTTTTATCATGACTTTCAAACAGGAGTGCAAAGTTATAATTAAGCTCAGGTCTCAACATCAATGGAAAACTCAATTGTATCAGCATCAGCAAAGTCTATATAATATAAATATCTATTAATAATGAGAAGCAACTTCACCAAAGTCATGGATAAATATAGAATAAACTTATTAAAAAAAAAACAGACTGCAGAAAGCTGCCCGAATAGGCTGTGCTGGAAGTAAAATCTTATTAATACTTTAATGAAATGAAAGTTATCTTCTATCAGCACAACATTCTCTAAAGATTTAGGAAGCAGCCAGAAACACCTATCGAGGGTTCCAGCCATCCTCTGAAGACATTATCCCCAGAAGCAGCAATCCACAAAACATCAGCTTTTTCTGTTCTTTTGTAAAGTTCTCCAACTGGTGTGGTGGCAAAGCAGAGTTAACTGCCCCATTAATTCGCCCCTGGCTTTATCCTGCTGACAATAACTCACATGTCGGGGTTGCTGGTTCTTTCTCCTTTAATCAGAGCGAGGAAGGACTGCAGATCTGCACAGCCAGGTACTATGAGCGCTGCCTTTCTTTGGTTTATGGAGAAGGGCCGAAGAGCAGGGGGAGGATTTGGGACTTACTCGAAATATTTTCCCCTCCAGGTAAGGGGCCGTGCACATATTCCAGCTCAACTGGAAAGGAACTAAGCGAGAAAACTGGCCAGGCTCAGTGTGGCACAACAACATTTACAGTATGATTCACACATAAAACACTGGCTAGTGGGACACAGAGATGTAATTCGTTTCAGCTTGTGGAAGGAGCTAAACAGGTAGGCAAAGCACAGAAGAATAAGACTACCATATCCCTGACTTTTTTCCATTCTTCTTTCACATTCAAACTTCAAAGGCGCTTGAATTTAAACTGTGTATCTTGAAACTTTATAGCACTTATGATAAACAATTCGGTGGCACAGGAAAGGTCAGTGTTAAATACAAAGAGATTTCATCATTCACTGCGTGAATGATGAAGCTTTACAAACCACAGAAGTCTGGCATCTATTCAGAAATTAATTGAAATATTTTGTTCAAATTTGCAGGAGACGGTACAAAGTTTAACGATTATGTAGCTGTTATACTATTTATAAGGCACTTTTCAGGCACACCCATGGGCTGGTTGATCAGCATGTCAAACACTGTAAAATATATGAATGTAAGCAAAACATAACAAAGAAAGTTAGGTCCTGACTTTAAAATTATAGAGGTTATATTCCACAACCTTGAAGCCCGATTTTGAGTAAATTTAGTGCTTAGAAGTAATTAAAAAAGTAATAACGGTCCCTTAAGGAAAGAAATGAAATTCTACTCTAAGTATAAAATATGGCTACATTTATTATATCAGCACACTGAATCAAATTATATCTGAAAAAATTAAGAAAAGATGAAAAAAACCTGCCTGTCTTGTCTAAGGTGAAACAGATTGGATTGCAGTGAACTAAATGGAGTCAAGGGGTTAAGGACAGAGGTTCAAAATACTAGCAGGGATAAAAATGCACACTGATGTATTCAAAAGAGCCCAGGGAAATCAGACTTTTGTGTGCAAAGCCTGTCAGACAACAAAATTTCCTGTTGCCATGGCAATTGAAACAAAACCAAACCCCATTCCCAATCACAATAGAAGGGTGGGATTTTGAAATTTCCTCTGGAAGAAAGTTTCCAGGGGAAAAAAAAAGATTAATTCAGAGGCATAAAAATATGTTGCTTCTGACATATGAAATGCTTTGTGTAGGTAAGGATTCAGCAGTGTAGTTCATGTCTATTTATGTAATTAAAATATTAATAACTATATGATAACAAATATACTTAACACACAAGAAAAACCTTTTCAGTACTATATGCAAATACATGCATGACAAATCAAACAGATCACAGAGAAGACGATTAAATATTTCTGGTTTGCATTTTGACTTTTAAAATCAGACATGAAAGGGAATTATTAGCAATTCCTTACAAGGGTGCTGCTGGGAACGTAAATCATATTTGTATAGTACCCACATACCAAAATGAGCTATACCAAGAGAAAATAGGCAAATACACCAAAGACTGATAGTAGCCTTGGAATTTGCTCATGGCAGACTGTCACTATCTCTGTCATGCTCCCAAGTACCCTTTGCTGAGTAAGAATTTTTTTCACTCTCTGTTGACAGGTATTCCCAGTTTCTTCCCCAAATGTCCTTCCTCCTTTTCCTTACTGGTAGTAAGACCATGGGAAAATATTGGCCAACACCACAAAGGATATCCACTTCTCCCCTTAAGCCCAAGACAGAGTCATAACAGCAATTCAAATGTACAAGGCTGGGCCCCATCATCTATCTGTTTTCTCCCCGCCACACCCCAAGTTCTCAGGCTAGGGACATCTCTCTGACACAGGTAGGTAGTCCAGAAAAGTCCTTATTGAAGCCACTGAGTCAGAACCTTAGTGGAGTAAGTTTTCCCATCCCCATCAAAATGACAAGTTACATGAAATTTTGGACTGAGACAACTATGGAGTTGGGTCTCCATGAAGACGACAGTAATCCAGGACCTCTTCAACTTTCTGGGTTTACGATTCCCTTCCACCCACTCAGCAGAGAATTATTTTTTTTTTTTTAAACCTGGGTCAATGGAGCAATCTGCTCTATCTTTACACAGATTTATATCAGCATGACTGAGATAATGACCAGCTGGAGCTGGGGTTGGGCAAGGGGCCACAGGGGAGCAGGAGGAATTCTTGAACCGTTTTTACCATCAACCCTTCATCTTCACTCTCCCTGGCTTGAGCTCAGCTCCTTTGCTCCCTAAACAGTAAAAAATATAACCTATGCTTTGTCTTCTTGCAAAAGTCTTTCACATACATTAAGATTGCTCTAACTGCCCAAATCTTCTCTTCTCTAGACAAAACAGCATAAATATTAAATAATAATATTATAACAATCCCTCCCTTGAGCCTACCTATCCATTTTAGTACACTCCTGCTTACGAGCCACTAAGCAGTTACTGGTTGATGCTGGTTTATTTACTGGAAAGAGTTCTATTAAAAAAATATTCACCAATTATTGCAGAAGAACATAAATATCTATTTGTAGCTACTACTTAAAAGAAATAACAATTTCCTCTCTGATCAGCCTTCATAGTTAGATTCCTGTCAAAGGAATCACATGAACAGATGGCATGCAACAGGCTTTTCATGTGCTTTCTTTTTTTGTGCTTCATAACGAAGTTCTTGCCCATAAACTTGTTAAACTGGCCTCATTTCCTTTCTCAGGATGTGATTTTCTTGTAACTTTTTTATTTTCGTCTTGAGCAAACTAGACAATTAATTTCTCCTTGCCAATCACCACCTGAGTATCACACACATTGAGGGAAGGCAATGGATCAGCCATAGCAATCTTGGAGGTAACACAGATTATTTTTTTTTTTCTGCATCAGAATTCTCCAAGGAAAATAAGTATTTTCCAAAGAATACAGCTAAAACTGGATGGAAACAATTTTTTTGTGAATAGAAAATTCATTGAAAAAGGCTGTGACAGGGAGACCGACTTTATTTCTGAATCCAGGATACAGTTGGTGGGAATTTTCCACAAAACAAACAAACTGAACAAAAACAAAACAAAAAAGGCAGGAGGGATTTTGGAACAGTGCATATTTCATTGTGAAATTTTCTGAGAGCATCTTGTTTCCAAAGATGCTGAAATGTTGCATTTCAACATATTCTAAAAAAATACTTTTTCATTGTGAAACTTTTTTTATTATTTCAAACCAGCCTAAAGTTAATTAGATGCAAAAGAATTAACCCCTCAAAATCAAATGAAATACTGAGTCAAAGAAAAAAAGCTCAAGGATTCTTAAATTATGGATTTTTTTAAACAATTTGGTTCAGCAACCAAAGAGAAAAATCTATTGTTTGCTGTAATAAATTAGACTATTTTTTATATAACTATGACAAGACAGCACAGGGGATGATTATTTTTTCCTCCTCATACTAATATGTCTTTTATTTTTTCTTAGACTTTTCATTAAAGACAGCTTATTTTAAACAGCTTGGCCAAAACTAAAATGAGCTCTTCCAGCAAGACCTCAACTTTTTCCACTTCTCCACAGTTAAGTCACCACTTTCCCAGTAACATGAGGTCTTCTTCAAGATCACCACCCCCTTTTTGACCACCACACTCCCCCAGGGAAGGAGTGTATAGATTGAGAGACAACTGCTGTCCTACATAGCTTAAATGTCAGAAAAGAAGGGCAAAAGACATGATGGAAACCAGAAGTGCTGGATGGCAGAATGGCTGGCACAGCATCACATGAAACTTCAATTAGAGCCGCAAGGGAAGATCACAATCCTTTGTGGCCCAAAGCCACTGCTCTCCACCATGAGAGCCACCCGCCTGAGCCAGCCCAGATCCGTCCCCGACACTCCATGCCTGCCTGAGTTGCAATACCTACAGTTTTCCCTTCCTGGTGGAAGCAGGATTGGCTCCTGATCCCTTCAGAATGGCTGTTCCCAAATGACCACAACAAAATGCTTAGCTGTCCACCTTCCCAGCACTTGAGCTGCCAAAGAGAACTTTTAATTAAGGTGTCAAAAACTGACAGGATTGATCAGAGAGATGGTTTCTCCACACTGAGCTGACTCAGATTCCAAAGTCCTTTTTCAGCTTTTTTTTTTGATCACTTAACAAGTGGTTCATCAGCTGACGTGCCAAGAGGAAGGTGTCTCAGTGGCCATGAAAGGAGTTAGAGATAGGAAAGAGTCAGCAATTTTTCTTTCCTGTCCTTATTTTTTTATGGTCAAGTATATATATAATTGCTTTCTGACGATTTAGTCCAACAAAGATCACTCTGATAACTATGGAATTATTTGGCCACGAAAGTTATTATTCAAATATTTTTTCCTGTCTTTTTTCATGACATGAAAAGTCGTGCGTTTTTCTTCTCTTTTTCTCCTCCATCCAAAATTAATTAAACGATCAGCCCATGTAAGGTTTATTGAAAGTTTTTTTTTGTATGGTGAACTAGATTTGTGATGAGGAAGTCACCTGTATTTTAAAGGAACTGGGTACTGAAATTACATGTGGGAGAACAGGATTCTGGCAACACAAAGCCTTTCTTCCTGCCCTCATTCCTTTCACCCTTTCTTTTAGTTTGCTGAATAGCTGGGAACATTGCATGGATTATACAGCCTAACACACGCTGTATGTCTAAAAGGGGAGTAGGTGTTGCTAAAGCCCTCTTGGATGCTATAAAGTAAAGAATCAAAAGGAAAAAGTGAGCTAGACTGTCCCCTTCCCAGAAGAAATTTATCTCCCAGGTTACACTCCACAATGTCTATCCATTTTGAAATGACCGCAGGAAGGGAGTCTCCACTTCGCCAAAGTTGTGCTATGGCACAGCCCTTTTCCTCGGAAGATGTTTCACTGTAGGAGTTGAGGAGAGGAAAAGCTTCAAGACGTGGGGGTAAGATTTCCCAACAAAGCGTCTTTGCAGCATATCCTCTTTACAGACACAGCTCTTGCCATCAGCACTTCTTTCTTGCTCCATTACCTCCTTCCAGCTGCTCTCATTGCACCTCTCCTCTGATTTCAGAACTGAAGAAGTGTTTTAATGCTTCGGGCAATTGGCATCGGACTGAGAAGAACATTGTGGATAGGGCACAGAAGGCTGCAGTCCATGCAGTGCAGCTCTGCAGCAGAAAACCACTGGTGCAGAGATGTCATCTTCTTTCCACCCACCACCCTGAGCACAGAGAATGCAAGAGCTGCGCGGCACATCCAGCATGCAGATTCCCTGCCCCAGCCCCCAGATTCCTCCAACGCTTCTTTTCATATGGACTCGCAGTGGCCCTAAATGACTCTCCGAACACTGAATTCTCACCCAAATTTCATTATGCTACTCCGATTGCTGCCCTGTCATTCCTCCTGCACCAGGGCAGAAAAGCCAGGGCAAAGTCTTCGAGCCACATTTTCACCCTCGTCTCAGTGTTTGCTTTCAAGGAGCCCTTTTGTTCTCTAAACCCTTTCCAGATACACTAAATCTTCTTGGGATTAATTAAAACATTAAGTGGGGCCCATACAGGTTTTCACGGGGTGACAGTACGGTGAAAGCAAGCTAAGAAAACCCAACGTTTCTGCTGCGAGTGCCCTTGGCAAAGACCCACGTTCCCCTTGCGTGCTCGCGCCGCACTGCCTGACGGGCTCACGTTGCGCGCTCTGCACACCCCTGTGATGCAGCAGCTCCTCGGCGAGTGCCAGCACAGTAGATTAACAGAGGTTACCTTTGGTGCCAGACTTCTAAAAGCCTGCACAATAATGCTTTGACAGCTGTCCAATCAGCCCGTATATGTCCAGATATATAAAATACCCAAAGCACTAGTCACCCATTTACAGAGGCAGTCTAAAAGCCAAGAGCACATTACGGCACCAAAAGCTGCAACTAGAACAGAACCAGATTAATACCTGAATTTCTATTAACCTTTCATTCACTGAACACTGACAGAACTTTAGTTTTGTGGCTTGAGATACATCTAATGTACCATACCTATGCATGAATCTGTGTGTTGCTTAGGAATGCTTCTGATGAGTTTTAAATTCATTCTCAAGCCCTGTAACAGTATATTTGACATCATTCCAGATTGAAATGCTATACCCTATCTTTTTCTTCAGATTCATTTGTCTAAAAAAATTCTCCAGATTAATACTGTCTATTATTTTGATTCTTCAGCCAACACAAAAAAATGCTAATGTAAAAGTGTGTGATGCCAAAGGCAAAAGAACAGAATTACAAAATGAATTATAAAAAATTCAAGCACCACCCACATCCTACCCACCAACCATTCTCTTTCCACACCTATAACTAGAGCTAATTTAATCTTAAAAATATCCAGCAAGGAAAAATACTGCTCTGTTGTTGTTATGTTATGTTTTTGCCTTAAAAAAAAAAAAAGAAAATTTGGGACAACATGAAAAATTATTGTCCCAAGGGAAGGGGAGGGGGGGTATTACAAAAAAGTTTTCTTCATTTCTAACTGCTGTAACTTCAATGTGCCCTTCATTTCATTCAACAATCTCCATCACCACAGAACAGCAAGATTGTTACTCCATCCCCTCCTGAAATATTTAGAGAAATAAGAAAAAAATGTGTTTTTCTTTCCACCCAGGAGGCTTATGAAGCTGTGTTGTCAGACACCAGCATCCTTCTCTTTCATAAGGAATTCCTGTGCACTCAATGAGCATTCAGCTGGCATTTTGGCACCATGAGTTATTTGTTCACAACATTTTTTTCCAAAGATCCACAATCCAAATATATAAGATTGCAACCTCATTTTCCAAAAACCAAAGAAATGGATACTTACTTTTGTACTTGGAGTTACACCACCTGGAATAAAATGCCAAACTTATTCATCTCCCTGTCTCAGGACCTAAGCTGGTCTTCAAATAATTGATAAAAAATTACCTAAAGTCCCAAAATTCACAATTCAGGAGCAGGGAAAATCACTTTCTGTGAAATGGGTGGCATTTGATGCTGTCAAAAAATAATATTGGACTAGAGAATCTGTTTGAACTCTTTCACACTTATTTCCAGGTTTCTAGGAAATGGGATAGGAACTGCAAGGATGATTTATAGCATGTGAAACACTTCAGAAACATCCAAAATCCAGTCAGCGTGAAAGGCAGAGACAGCATCACATCTAACAACTGGCTTAGAGAAAAGGACATATTGTACCTGCAACTCAAAGCCTGTGGGAAGGCAACGGATTATTCCAGCTAATGGAACGGGTTCAAGGTTATATACAAATCCCTACCTGTGGTTCAGTAAAAGCCCTTGGATTGACGCAACACAGAGTAGCCTTCAAACGGCTGTTCCTAAATATCTGAACCTTGAAGTTTTTCCTCGTTTCTGCTTTCTCTCCCAGGTGTCTTCTTGGAGGTGTAGTAGGGTGTCAACACAAATTTGGTGATAATATTTTACCTCCTCAAAGGCCATTTCATACAGACCTCATTATTTTCTCACCCAACCCCATCCTTTTCTAGGGACAGCTGGCTACACACCTAATAGCCCCAGGAAAGGTCTTCTGAGCAGGCCCCAAGGCTATAGGGGTCCCTCAGCCTATATGCTGAATAACCATGAAGAGCTCAGTGATAAGTGTGCAAAGGAAGAAAGGGAAACCCACTACCAGTGCCTGTGCACGGTCCCTTGCTCCTCCTTGCCACTGAGGCACCTGCAACATGGAAACAGCTAAACAATATTTCTGCAATTTCTCCAAGCCCAGATTTTTTTCCAGCCCCACAGCTGTAATATCAGGACTTAGCTCCACTATTATATTTATATTAATGCACAGGAGCAGATTTTACAACACATGGCACAGTAAGAATGTTTTATATGGCTTACAGGAAGCCAAGAAATAATGCAAATTTGGGTGACAAAAGTACTGTCAGCATATTGTGCCTGCCTCTTTGCCAACACCAGTTTGCTCCCTCTGGTATTTTATTACGTGTTTTTTTAACTACTACAGGAGACTGAACTTCAACTTGCAGATCATTACAAACTGTAACAGACACCTAGCAAGGCTTTTTTGGAAATTCCAGATTTTCTTGTACAGGAAGCAGTTTTTAGCAATATTAATCCTTACCCAGTGGCTATCACTGACCAGCCTTCAGGCTTCAGAGTGAATTCCTGTATCTGGCTTCATGCCACCCAAGTTCAGATACCTACATCAGAAATACAGTCCTTCCTACGTATGCAGTGTTGAGAGGGGAAGGATGGCACCACCAGAGATTAATCAAGTCCCTACCTCTTGTCATCTAGCACTCATCAGGTCTAACTTCAGCTACCTAAAGGCCAGGCATCTAACCTAAATAAATCATATAGGCTTGTTGCATAGCCAGCTTCAGACAGGACCCTTCTACAGATAGGACCTTTGTGTAGATAGGATCTGTCATCTCCAATGACCAATAGGAGGTCTGTTGTTTCTCTGTTGACAGAGAGAGCCCAAATTACCAGCCACATAATAGCTGAAGTTAGGGGAAATTAATTCTGCCCAGGGTGCCTTTCTACATCTGTTGATTCATAAGAGATCCTACGACAATGACACTAAATTAGGTTATACCAATCTCTAACATAGTCATATACTATGATTTGTAGTGGAAGGATTTGCAGTGGAAATAGTGACAAATGTCATAAAAAATAGGTGATTTAGACAATATACAAGCTATTAAACAGTAGAAAGCAACTAAAGATTAAACCGTTGTAAGGCAATGCCTTTTTGAGCTCTATCTTGAAATAGTTTTGCAGAAACAGTGACTGCAGATTATCTTCATAAATCACCACATGAAGCCATATGGTATTGGTTTTAATCGACATAATACAGTACCGGTTAAGATTTCCTCTTTCCCAGCACTGCATTGCCATAGCTGAAACCAGATAGACCCTTTCCAGCCAGGTGCCAGGGACAGGTTCTCCTCCACAACCAGCCCCAACTTGGGAATCCAATTCCTTGGCCTACAGGTTCATGGGCCTGTTGGGGGTGCTGGAAAGTCTCTCCCTCCCGATAGTATATGCAATTTGGGGAAAACTGGTGTGTGTGCAGATGAGAGAGCCCTGGACCTGCTTTTCTGCTAAAACCCTGAGCAAAGGCTGCCCTTGACAGTGTATTCCTTACAAAGAAATTAACTGTAGGTGGTTTCTCAAAGAAAGTGTCACGTTTGATATTTAATCTGATCATATTATACACCTAAATGAGCTCTGCCCAGAGGGCATATACAATTACATATAAACTATATCAACCCCCCAGGAGCTCTGCCTTTTACTCTTTAACTACCTGTAACAGCTATCAGCCTACACCACAGTGAATTACCACTCCTTGTACCACCTTAGTTGTGCCAGCCAGGCGGGAGGGCAATGCCCAGAGTGGAAGTCAATAGCAAACTCTTGTAACCTGTCCAGAGACACACAGTCACTTTTTCTTCTGCTAGATTGTGCTTGGGCCATAGGCCCATCATAAAAAATTAACTATAACTACACAAGAAATTAAAAAAGAGGTCTCAGCAGGTCATGACATTCCGCTGTGCTTAGAAGAGATACCGCAAATATTGTGCAGTGGGAAAGTGCTGAGACGGTTTTAATGGCATCGGCTGTCTCTTGTTTGACACAGCATAAACATTTCAGAAATACAAGCAATAGCTTTGCAGCCATACAGCACCAGACAGCAATATTTACCGACTGCGACCAAGCTACTGCTATCAGTCACAAATTGCACATCTAGCACAGAGTTATTCTGATTTTGTTTGAGAAATGTCCTCTTTTGAACGAAGGGGTATTAGCAGCTTCACAAACACTGTCAGCTAACGAAAAAATATTAGAGAAACTCTCCACAGCTTAGTGGTTTTCTGTCACTTGCTCTAGATGTTAGGAACGTGTGGAAATGAATAAATGTATTAATACGCAGCAGCCTGTCAGGAGCCCTTGGCACGCTGCGAGCCTGTGTACTGCATTTGCCAGTCAAATCTGCCTGACACTCTCAGCATTCCCTGACAGCAACCCATTCGCACGGGGTCGGCATGGAGTCCGCTTTTAAATGGTAATATTTCGCATGATGTTGCCTGATACTAATTTCTACCTAAGCCATAAGTGATATTTCCTTCACAGGCCTGACACAGATGTGACGTTTATTTAGCTCATGTTTACACTCATTCATTTGAGCCACATATTGTGACTTTTCTTAGAAAAAAGCGTAGCCTGCAAGTGTGTTAATCACTGCTCATATACACAGCAGGAGTGCTCACTAATTTCATCCTTGATAAAATTCTGCCTGCTGCCATCCAGGTGGATGGCACATGCCTTTCTGGACTCAGAAAGACCCTTGTTCTGGGACAGGACTGCCGTACCACAGGCTGCATGGGAAGGGAGGCCAGGGTGGTAGCAGGAGGGAGTGCAAGGAACAAAGGGGAAGAAAAGGAAGAAAAGCATTGGTGGAAAAACCAAGAAATAAAGTGAAGACAAGTGAGGACTCTTTCCATCAACTCCTTTCTCTTTTCCTTTCTTCTAAGGTCTTCTCAGGCTTTTCTGTCATCCCTTCTGATTGACAGCTTCCTATCTTCTCCCATTCCTCTTTTCTCATTCCTCTACTTTGGCGTTTTCCCTCTTCAAACACACAGTGAAAAATGGTGGCAGGGATAGAGCCTGCTCCCAGCAAGGCACGAGCTGTGGGCAGTTGGGTGATACCTCCTGCCAGTTGGAAGTTGCTCAAAAAAGGAACTACAATGTGGTGCAGTGGTGTCTTCCCATGCTACACTAGCGAAAAACGCTGCAAAGACAGATGTTATTCTGGAAATAATGAATATCGAAGGGGAAGCATTTGCCATCAAGACAAACAAACTAATAACGTGCCAGGAAACTGTTTTATATAAAGACAAAAAAACCTCACCCATACAAAATGGGATGTGTATTGAAACAGAAACATCTTCTGTGCTTTGGTGTCTGAAACAGAGCAGCTGGGTGGAGAGAATTTAGGATGTGTTTTTAAGGAGAAAAACATATGGTATGGAATACAAAAGCAAGAAAGACATTCTACCTTTCATTGATACTGATATTACATATTGATAACTTGTAACTCTAGACCAAGGAAGAAGACAAATTAAATAAGAAACAATCCCCTCTTACATTTATCTCTTGCTAGTAAATTATTCTACTAAAAACTTTTACTAGCAGGAAGAACATGCAGCATCTCAGTATTTGCTCTCATCTGCTTTTTTCTGGCACTCAAGACTTGTGACACTCTCTAGTACCAGTGCACGTTACAGGACCGCAGTTCCGCCTTGAGGGGAGTACCTTTTGGCATGAAACAGGGCTCACATCCTGCTCCCAGGATGTGAAACCAAGGTGCTGGACTTATTCCAGCAAAAGGAACAGATAACAACAAAGCCATTTTTTAAGATAAAACTGATTTGATCAAAACAACATACACTAACATACACTGCATGATACATAGATATGTACTCTACCTTCTGATATGTTTCAAAAACATGCCTCATTTTGCTGCATAAAAAAAAATAGAGGAACTTAAACAGCATCAGACTTAAGATTGATTCATATGATTGATAAAGAATCTATCAATTTTATGACAAATTACCAGTCAGTACCAGTAAAATTTATTACAAGAAATATTATATTCTGCGATCCTTGGGCAATGATTTATATGTAGGATTAGATTTTTCAGTCACAGTTTTTTTCAACGATTTAATACAGATTTCTTGCAGTTTTTGTTGCATTACAATATTTTTCATTGCTTTTGAACTTCAGCAGCAATGTAATATATCTTTATATGGAGATTACCAAGAGAGTGTCTTTGGACAGACAGTAATTTTTATCCTGTTATTCTGCTGGTTCCTATTATATTCATATGCATGTATATATTTAATATTTTATATCATTGCTTCTTTGTAATGCTAACTGTTCACTAAGAAGAAAACACATTTAGGCTAACTTTCCCTTTTAGTATTCCTGCACTAACTATAGGAAGAATTAACCTTAATTTACCTGTGACGTATCACATCATATACTTACGACACTCAGCAAGTAGTAAGACAAATTTTGAAGTTTCTCCAAAGCTCAAAGTATTCTAAGTTCCACATCATTATATTGGTGCACAACAGTCCTGAGGGACATCTCTTTCTGAGGTATAGGTTGATCCATCCCATTTTTTTTTTGTTTCTCCATCTCAGAAAGAGGTAGGAGCTCTGTGCCTCAGTAAATACCAGTGCACCTCAGCTACTCAGTGTATTTTGCAATAGAAAACCTGGCAGACATCTCAAAAATCAACCCTCTGTAGAGGCTAAAATCTATTAGTCAGTTTTACTCAGTCCTGACGTCAATTCCTACTGAGTTAGATCTGCCCAAGTAGAAACTGAGTAAGGGCTTAAGCATTTGGCCCAATAATTAAAAAAAAAAAAAAAAAAAAAAAAAAGACGACGACTCTCTTTGAAGAAAATAACATCACAGTATCTTCAATTCTCCATTGCTCAACCTCTGATTTAGTCACTAGACAAATGAATGCAAACGAGTGTTGAGAAACACTATGGACTTCTATAAAGTCCTCAAGTTTCTCCAGCACTCCTTTATGCTAGGCTAGAGCTGGTTTTTTTTTCAAATAACCCTCGAAGATCCAGTTTGAAACAGCAGGGTTAGCTGGCTGCATAAGAAATCCCTGGAGAGGAGAGGAGAGGAACGCACAGAGCTGCAGCACTCTGCCAGGCAATGAGCACCGCTCCAGCCCATAGCACAAACCCGGAAAGCTGCCATCACCAACAGATGAGCCCCAGAAAAAGGAGATTAAATAGTTTAATATACGGGTGCCCACATGCAGTGCCCACTCTACCTCTCTGATGGGCAATACATGGTAGAGGAGAGCATGTCCACACGTCTCCATTGCTTGGTGTTACAGCCCTGGACTGAGAACCAGCGCAGCTGAGGTGCTGCTCACATTTGCTCCTTCCACCGAGGCAGTAACCTCCAGTAAAGGAGAAGTGCTGGCAGCAGGGAGCAATAACTTCTAAAGACCACCACTGATGTTTGCTCCAGTGCCCACAAAACAAAGCCTCTGGGGAAGCCACCAAGGTGGCCTTAACCACAGCAGAATCCTCTCCAGGCACCAGAATTGCTCTCCAGGAAGAAGAAGTGGCTAAAAGGTGTAATAAGCTCCTGTTGTGCCCTACGCCACACGCTTTGTCCTGCAACTTGTGATTTAGACCATTTGGGATCTGATAGAGCTTGGCCATGCTGGAGACTGGGAAAAATATAGGCACAATGGGATTAATTTATTTTAACAAACTAAAAATATATTGTGCTTTTGGAAAGAGATTCATAAATATTATGCTTCCATGGAGTAAAAACAATATGTACCAATACATTTTCTGCCCCAACTTAGGAAATGGGTTCCCAACTCCAAGATTACATAAATGTGTTAGTGACCATAGTTTTACATGTTCATAATTCCTTCTTTTTCCTGAAGGTAAAAACTTCATTGACTTGTGCGATAGCTCTTATATGTTTGTAATATATCTCTACCTGAACAGCAGCAAATTTTAAAAGCAGATTCTGTATAAACTATCAGATTGCTGCAGGAAAAAAAAACAACCAAATAAAAAAAAAAAAAAACACAAAACCAAACAAACACTGATCTCACATTTAAAACTGTTTTTCTGACTTTTTCTCCAAAAAAATGCATAACATTAGCTGTGTAAAAACTAAACCACCATATGAGGCATATTTTAAAGCCTCATATAAACAATGAAGATTGTATGGCACCCTCAGAGCAAAGAATGTCCAAATATGGCTGAGAGTTAAGTACCCTGAGAATTAACTGCTTTTAATAAATTCACTGAAGTTTGTAAGTCCACATTTATCAAGAATCAGAAGAGAAATAAAGGGAAGAGAAAGTGATTCAACTCATTTTCCTGTACCATTTTCTAAAGATGTTGTGTTATAAACATCCTCCATATCTTGAATGCTAGACGCATCTGTCGAATCTTGGTCACTGACTACAATTCCTACTGAAGAAAGGCTAGAAATGAAGGAGTGCATCTTTTTTGCATAAATATCCCTAATGTTAAAATAAGGTAGGTCATTACATTTCTCTTTGCGATCATTGTTGCATTGGTCTGGATCAATATCTTTTTGCTTTTGATAGTACTTAGAAAACTTATTGAAAATAATGGTGATTGGAAGTGCCACCACTAGTATCCCACAGATAATGCACAGGGTGCCGAGCAGCTTTCCAGCAAGCGTGACCGGGTAAGTGTCCCCATAACCAACAGTGGTCATGCTGATGGTTGCCCACCACCAGCAAACAGGGATGCTGTGCAGTTCTGATGAGTCATCATCTTTCTCCACTGAGTAGACAAGCACAGAAAATATAGAAATCCCAACAGACAAAAACAAAAGCAGAAGTCCAACTTCCTGATAGCTATGTCTCAAAGTGGCGCCTAAAGACCGCAGTCCTACAGAGTGCCTGGCTAGTTTCAGGATGCGAAATATCCTCATTAACCGCAGGATCTGAACCACTTTCCCCATGTTTTCAATATCTTCACTTTCTTCTTCTTTCGTGTCCACAGCCAAAGTGGCATAAAATGGGATAATAGAGACAAAATCAATGATATTCAGTGGTTTTTTCCAGAACTTCTTTTGACTCGGAGCAGTGATGAGCCTGATCACTAGCTCAGCAGTGAACCAGATTATGCACGTAATCTCCACGGCTTCCAGCACAGGGTCTTCAATCTCCCTGTCATTGGCATCCAGCCTTTGAAACTCTGGCATGCTGTGAATGCACATGGCCACGATTGATGCCAAGACAACACTCAGGGATGACACGGCAATTAACTTGGCAGAGAAACAGTATGCAGGATTTTCCATTCTGACCCAGATCTTCCTTCTTATTTCACCAAAACACAGATTGTCAAACTTTTCCAGTTCTTTATCAAATATGGAAGACTCTTCGTTAGAGGAGTCTATACTTCTGTCATTGCTTTTCTGATCCCAGTCTTTCTCAGGACCTTCTTCTTTCCTTTCTTGGTATCGGTTGCTGCAACAGGAATCAATAAATAGCTCATTTATCCCCCAGTACTCTATTTCCTGGCAGAAGGAAAAGACACAAAGTTCTTCCATGACATGAAGTTTGCCTGTATAGTAAAAATTCAGGACATACCGGAACAAGGAAGGATTCCTGTCAAAGTAATATTCCTTGTCCACAACACTATAATCATCACACAGTTCTAGAATAGCCTCTTCTGAATGGCATTTGAGAAGTTTCCCAAGTCTGGTATGGGGAAATCGGAGCAAGGTGCTTTGATCCACTGATTGCTTAAAGCCACCCACGTTCAGATTGATAAGTTCTGCATCTTTGCCAGGTCTGTGGAAAAATTCACCATAACCCATTTTGAACAGAAGAGTTTCACTGCTGGTGCCCAACAAGATTACATTGAACCTGAAAAGGACATAAGATATTGTTAGAGCATTTCATTCAGTTTTGCTCTTGTGACACATTCTTTTTTCCATCTCTGGTTATTATGAAATTTTATAGCAAAAAAAGAAATGAAATGATGAATATCATTATTCAGCATTTCACAGAAGTAGGTTTAAATCAGTTTGATGGTCTAACTTAGCTTTAGCAAATTCAAAAGCAGTAGGTTGTCCTATTGCTAAGCTCTCCTTAATTTTTCCTCATGTGGAGGAAGAATGCTTAATTCTTCTTATTATGCCTAATAAAGCAGTCTCTGTACTACTATCACATTGAAATTAACACTCATGAGCTAAGTTTACTGCAATGAAATAAAAAAATCTTTGGGTTAAAGACAGAAAACTTGTCAAACCATCAAAACATTTAGGACGAAGCTTAAGAGCAAGTGTCTCTCAATTTTGGTTTCAGTAGAGCTGAATGTTGCTCTGCTACAATGTTGCCATTTATAATCCACTACTTGCAACGTAACCTGGTTTTTATTTACCTGCAATTATTTCTGCTGTCATATCCATTAATTTCTTTCTAAAGCCATCCACAGAAAAACATTCTGTATTCTTGAAAACATACCAAATGTGCATTTGAAGCTTTCCAATTCCTGACCTTAGAGTTTTGTCAAGTACATATTTGGGTATCTGCTCCCTCGAGGTGTTTTTGTACTTGCCTTCCTACTTACCTGGAGCGTCACAACCTTCTTACGACCTTGGTCAGTTCCAGAAGCTCTTCCTATTCTGCCACAGCATAGCCACAACCACTATGGTAGTGCTGAGAAGTTGGTGTTGAAATGCCATTTCTGGAAACAGGAGTTACCAGAGATGGAAGTTCCACAGAAATTTTGCCTCAGCAGGTAACTGTGGACACCTGCAGAGAGACAGAAGGACGTATCAATGTTTCCATATTTTACTGTAAGTTAAGTAATTCAGCTGAAACTGAATTGAAAAAGGTAGATATAATTACTAGCAAATAAGTTAACTTTTTCAGGAGAATTTAACTCTTGCTTTCCTTCTAAGGAACAGTTGTCTTCAAGACAAAATTGTCAGTTCTTACACTTGTCATGAGATTATATATAACTTCTGATCATGAGGAGAACAAATTGTTTTGACCTCTGACGCTTTAAACATTAGCTGATGTTTAAGCTAATTTATTTCAATTTAATACAGAAGTCAATAAATTTTAAATGTGACAAGAGAACGTCGTAATTCTCCAGTCCTAACAGATGGACTCATATCATGCAAAGAAATAGCTTTGGTGCTCTTCAATGTCTTGGGAAAGCTACTCAAGAAACACATAGTAATTTCTATACCTGTCCACCTTTCAGTGCCTCCTGCAGTAACATCAATTATGATTCAAAGTTGGCACATGTTAGAGTTTGAATATTTTTTGCTGCTCCTCAAGGTCTCCTAATTCAGTTCATGAAGGTCATTAAGGTTATATCTATTTCCCTGTTCACAGTGTGTGCAGCATGGTTGCATCCCTGCTGTATGTCAGCATGAGAGAGGAGCACCGGCACTTCTTTACATAAAGGAAACCTGGGCATATTCATCAAGCAGGAGTCACTGTAGACTTTAACAAGTGCCAGAGTGGATGGTTGGGATAACTGGGCCACAAGGATGAGCCCCACTTCACACCACCAGAACAAGTAGGAGGCAAAAGCAAAAAAGAACCCCACCCCACAATCTTTATTCACTACCAGCTAGAACAATTCAGCTTTCATTCAGCCTCAAGTACTTGTACTAATGGACTAGTTCTTTTTCAGCCATATAGCCCTACTACCTGAATTTGTAAAGATATTTTTAACTTGAAAAGCAAGTGTTTTCATTCTGTAGCTCCAAATAAAAGACCAGAGCCATGGGATCTTGTGGAGAATGGAAGACTCAACTGAGATGAACTGACCTCTTGATATGAATCAACTGTGAATACCC
The DNA here is from genome assembly GCF_000687285.1 of Phaethon lepturus. NCBI lineage: Eukaryota > Metazoa > Chordata > Aves > Phaethontiformes > Phaethontidae > Phaethon > Phaethon lepturus. The sequence goes on from NW_010521974.1 coordinate 40,758, forward strand.
TGGGCAAAGACAAGTTTGCATCTCCACCACTGCTAGCTAAAGCTCCATCAGTCACCCAAAGTAACTCATGGTGCAACTTCTTAGGCACCTCTATCTAATCCAGAACTGACTTCCTCATCATTTTTAAAACAAACTGACTGAACTGGTTGCATTGCAGAGGTGGAACCATTTTCCAGCTACTGATCCCAAGTGTATTGTCCCAAATGGGCGGATCCAGTGAGGAAGGGACCCACTCTGCTGCAGAGCTCCCAATATCCTTTTACTGCAGCAGACCTAAAGGGAGATAATCCCATCCTACTCCACAGTAGAGTCAACCCTCTTTCTTGTCACTTGTTGATTATAGCAAAAGACGGAAATGTGTAAAGCCTTAAAAACAGGGTTCAAACATCTGATTAAATGCCAAGAAGAGCCGAGGGAAATGGAGATACAGATCCATGCTGGGAGGAAAAGCGCCAAAATGCCTGGAGAGCTGAAGAGTTTATCAGTCAGAAGTTGAATACCTCCAGCTGAGGCTGTTTCACAGTATCTGTAAAATGCAATGATTTATTTTCTCTGTGACAGAGACACCTACTGTTTAGAGGAGCAGCCACTGCCTGCAACAGCCATGAAGGAAAGGACTTCTGTTGCCTTCTTGCCACTCCAGTGCCTTCCAAACGGAGTGAGAACAGAGAAATAGATTACTATTTGTAATTGTAAAACTATTGTAAAAAATAGTGTACTATCCATGGTGTCAGAGTTTCAGGGCGTGAGTTAAGGCACATCAGGTTTTAATACAGATCCATTTTTCTGTTTAGGGGGAAGTTACAAAGGACTTTCTGAGCCATGATCTTCTCACTCACCTCTCCTTTAACTTCCTGACATGCAAGGGTTTTTTTAGGTTTGTCACAAATTTCACTAGAGATATCCTCAGTGCTGTTCTCTCTTACTATTTTCCTTGTATTATTTTTTAATAGTCCTTCACATGAGTAAGAACACAGGTCTGATGCTATAAACCTCACATATTCTATTTCTGCTTCTTCACGGGACTCATTCCAACCAAAGCTGCTGAAAATCTCTTAGGAATCTTCCTGTGTATAACAACTACTGACACCTATAATACATGAACAACCAGGCCCAGAAAATGCTGAAATTACATATTTGCTCTGGTAATTAATTCTGCAAAACCAGATCTCTATCCAGAGTGAGTTTTATTTATATTCCAAAAGAAAAATGTTACTTTGAAAAATGAGAAAAAACATTTCTTTTCTACAAACCTCTTTAAAGAACTTATCTTAAATCCAAATTAGTTTGAAAAATTAATTTTACTTTGTGCAGAGCCTACCATACAATCAAGATAAAGTTCTTGTTCCGCTAAGACATGGCAGGGAAAGAAGCATTATATGAGACATACTGTTTTCTAACTAAGCAAGACAGAGAATAGTCAGTTTTTATAGCATGATAAACTGTGTACATAGAAACAATTTTACACCTTAAGGTGTAGCTAGAAGATAGGTATTTACTAGCTAAAAGAATGATTGTAAGACACAGTTGCTCCAAGCATTTCTCAAGGCTCAGCTTTTAGGAATGATTAAAACCTAAAATAAAAGCACTCCACTCGCAGATGAAGGGCAGCAGGACTCATCTGTTAAACAGTACCACACCACTCATGATCTAGATCCAAGCTGTGTTTTTACAACACTATAAATAAATAAAAAAAATAATCTCAAGGGCTGGGGTGACTGGAGGTCAAAGTATATTCAAAAACAAACTGACTCTATTTATTGATTAATTTCGGTGAGTAAAATCTCTGCTTCACTTTCAGCGATTCATTAGGATGAGAGCATTACTAATGTAAGTTAATACTATAAAAAACAGGCCAGACATCAGATTATCTAGGGGCATTTCTGACCATAACAAAAACAAAGGAAGTTTTACTCAGGAATAACTAAAGCAAGAACGCAGTGCTCAGCAAATCCATAGCACACTAGACTCTGACTTACTGTTAAGACAGCAATATAAACCCATATTGATTATGCAGATTATATTCATAATGGTGCCTCCATGTGACTGCTCTGTATAATAAATTCAGTGAGCAACAATTTAGTGCTTTGTTTTGAGGGCATTGTAGTCATAATTTGTGCAAGATACAGAGAGAAAATGAATCTTGCTTAGGAAGGCCATGATCCAGAACCTGCCGCAAAACTACTATTAATAATTGATTTTTAGATTAAGGCAAGAATGTACAGGAAAGTATCTTGACTTTGTCAAGAGGAGCTTCATGATCTGAAGAATGTCTTGTTTGACTTGCGGGGACCTCGATCCCTGAGCCATGAACCAGGACATTGTTATGCCAGGCACCATCAGAACAATTTGTGGCATTTAGGCAAGTGGCTCCAGTCACAGGGCAAAGACCACAGATGACAACTTCTGTTTCAGCACAACATGCTCTCTACTCAAGGGAACCATTTACTGACTCAACTGACTTTTTTACTCAAGGGTAACACTGTGCTCAGCTGGAAACCGTGCTTTCCTGGAGTGCCAAAGTCCGTGTCATGAACATCCTAAGAACATAGAACTACCACAAACTTTCCAACTCTCAACTTGAAGTGCAACATTAACCTCTTTGATCTTCTGTAAACAACAAGTATTCATATATAACATAATAAACTGCTAACCATTCCAAAGCACACACTTCTTGCCCTGGAGAGAGTATAAGCAAACGCATACCAGATGTTAGTTACTTGGTTGCTTTAATTGCTTCAGTTGTTTCAATGAGCTACTGGATAAGAACTCATATAGAATAGAAAATGAAACAAAACACAGAAAAAAAAGATGCTTACTGGAAGAATCAACATTATTTTCCAAGATGATGAAAAAAACCCAATAAAAAGGAGTTCCAAATGTTAAACTTGAGGGCCAAATAAAAGCCAGTCATAAGGAAAGCTGTGTGAAAAGGACACGAACGTTAGAATAAAAAACAAGACAAGAGGATCCAACTCTTCCCAATCCAATTTGGAGATGGGTTCTAGCCAGCACTTCTGCAGTCATACATTGTTGGTGAGGCCACAGGCCCATTGTCTGGCTTGGAAGGGGGATAGCAAATTTCTGGGCTTTTAGCATGCTGTGAAATCCCTAAAGCTTACAGAAGAAGAGTCACAGAGACAGAGTTTGTATACATGGTCCCTTTGAGAGAGCTATGCCACAGATGGATAACATACCCCAAAGCGCTGTGGTTTCCAACTTCATCTGGATCAAACCCCTAAAAGATTTTTAGCAGCAACGTGGACCCCATACCACAAATTTGGTTGTCAGAGAAGTTGCTCTTTCTCCATTATCTTTCACATAGTCTCTGCACAAAGTCGCCATACTCTGTGAGGTCCTACATCACAAGCTTCAGCACATCTTTTTTGATATGTTACACATTTGAGCATGGTAGTACCTCAGCTACTGGTAATTCCAAATTGGGACCGTTTCACTTTTTGATAGCATTAATCTTTCTGTGATTATCCAGTTACAATAGAAAAAAGGTTGAACTGATTTACAGTTGGATAGGCTATGTTGTGCTTTGCTACTTAAAATATTAAAAGACAGCACAACCCTACAGTTTCTCTACCAGTTTGCTTCATGACTATGTTGTGTATAGTTTCACCTCCTGCTTGCTACACAGTAGCACTTCATAAACCTCTCAAGACTAAGAAAGTTCACATTTCAGGATGTTTCCTCTAAGTTGAAAGGGTATAAATAAAAAGGGACAAGTCCTGCTCACACTGAAGTCAAGAGGGACACAATACTGATGTGAATTTGAAAGGACAGGCAAATCTATGTAACTCTGCATACTATTTACAGAGCTCAAGGATAATTTTACCCAAAGAATGTGATGATCTTGGTAGATTTCCATTTCAGGATTCCTAGTTCAGAAAATTGAGTTTTGAGCAAATTCACTCTTAAGAGTCTTATTTGGGCACCCAACCATCTCCAGGCACCAGATTTTGCCTCTTTAATGATGCAGACAACCACCTGGGCTCTAACTCCTGCTAATTTTCTGACAGTTAAGAGCTTCTACGAATCACCCTAGATACACACATGCAGATTTAGACACCTAAGTACTTTTAACAAGCTTTGGATATGACCCTAACAAGCTTCAACTCAGGATCAACATTTTCACTGATTTTTTAAGTATTTGAATTTGTCCTTTCATCATAGGACGAATACTTGTCTAATGCACCACCTAAAAGTACTGTCTATGCTTTCTGACTCACTGAGCATAGTAAGACATCTAAATGCATGTATAACTTACTTGCTCAATCACAATTAAGGATTTGGACTGAAATCTAGTTAGTATGACTTAAGCTATTGCCTGTCAGCTGGGCAGTAATAACTGCTTTAACACACATAATTAAGCCTGAAAAAATACAAGGCAGTATTACTTGTCACAGCTTCTTTCATTGTGATATAAGCTGTAACCATAAACTCACCTTTTTAATATTTGACACAGTGAAGTTATCTGCAAAATCATTCGCAAACAGTCTGTGGAGGCAGTTAACTTAAAAAAATCATCTAGCACAAATAGCAAGACCATCTGAAGAAACTGTTCTGTGGTTATGGTCATTCTGTGAGGCAAAGAGGATAAATTCATCAGCTAATTTTACTCAGTTGTAGTTTATTTTTTATATTCCATTGGCAGTGACATCCTTTATCCAGAATATTGCATTAAAATGCCATGAAAATAATAGAATTATGCAACTACATTTCCCTTAAAGTGGATTCAGTAAAACCTCCCAGGAGACCTTAGGTAAATAAAGTTTGAGTTTAAATATTCAGGGACAAATTTTGTTCTGGTGTTACTTCCACATAAGCCTATTTGCCTAAGTTCACCTCTGGTAGAAGTCTACTGATGTCACCAGACAGTTTCAGAAACTGAACTTGCACCAAATGTTTGTGTATTGTTACAATAAAATGGAGATCAGAAAGAAATTATCATTATTTGGAAACAACAGTACCTGCTAGGAGCACTGCTGACAATAAAATGTAAAATTATTTTAAAATGTAAAATTATTTAAGTATCTCAGTGAAAAAATAGCATTCAACGCAAAATATATATATATATATTTTAAATCACCTCCTCCAAAAGACTGCATAAGGAAGTAATGGAGCTATTATAACTCAGAGTGGAAGAACACAAACAAGAACAGAAGAATAAGCACCTCCAGCCCATAGTTCATACTGCTTAGCTTAGGTGCACATTTTCAGGTGGGGTGAATCACCCACTGGAGAAGTCCACCTCTGTATTGATTTGATAAGCAGCCTATATGACTAGTGTCATAAGGTGTCTAACTTACATATAACTGACATTAGGTAAAATTAATCCTCCCAAAGTGAAATTCTGCTGATTTTCACTATAAGGATGCCAGCACAGGCAGAGTACATGCCAAGGGGTGGGTAGGAGAAAGGGGCAAGGGAAAACTGCACTGGCTGTCGCAACATGACAGGAGCTTCTTTGGGAATGCAGTCTGTGATCTGAATTGCTTTCTTATGTACATAAAGAGCAGGGATTGAGATCTAATACCACCCAGTTATCAGAATGTCATCTTCTAAAATGATTTAAAGGAGCAGGGAAAAAAAAAAGGTATCCTCTTCCTATCCTGAAAAGCTCCTGGAGAAAACACACATTATGACAGTTAACAAGGCTTGCAGCTCGCAACATTCCCAAAGGCTCTGCAATTTATATTCTGTTCATATAAAATTAAAAGATCATTATCTACCTTAACTAAGTGGAATTGACAGATTAAAATATGCTTGCTTGAAATTCTACCTGTAAATCCCCACCAATTAAACACAGTCTTAATGCTGCAGTTACAACACTTGTTGGCTTCCGCAGAGAGCTGACCACATGAAGCATTTCCTTGAGCTATATTGTCCCAGTTGCTGAAGTTCACAGAAATATTTAAGAAGATGAGAAGGTCCCCAAGGCATTATTACAAGCAGGTCAGCATCGCTGTGGTTTGATGGTAAAATAAATTCTCTCTCCCCAGGCTAATTTTTTGTCAATCTTGTTTGACAGATCATCTTAATGACACACATCAAGGGCAGAGTTTCAAAACAAGAAGTACAATATGAAGTGAACTCTGTAACTTGTAGTCAAAGGATCTCTTGCAACAAGGGCAGTTTCGATAGATTCCCTTCCTCAAATTAATATTCTGTACCCCTTTTTCCACTGAGTCCTACATTGTTCTGTGGTGTTGACCCTGGCTGCATTCCAGGTGCCCACCAAAGCTGTTCTATCATTCCCCCTCCTCAGCTGGACAAGGGAGAGAAAACATAATGAGAAGCTCGTGGGTTGAGACAAGGGCAGGGAGAGATCACTCAGCCATTACCATCATGGGCAAAAGAGACTTGACTT
>NW_010521975.1:0-8697 GCF_000687285.1 Phaethon lepturus
CTGTGCTTGTCCCCATCACAGGACTCAGGACCTCCGTCCCGGCTCAGAGGCGATGCCACCGCTGTGTGACTCGCCTGGACCTTGCTTGCTCTGTGCCTAATGCACTGATGGTGTTGCTTTTATTTCTCACCTGGTTATGGCATTCCTCTGGGGTTTGTCATCAGGGCAGCTCTTCTCAGTTGCTTCGTTTTTCCTGCTTGTTGCACAAGTCTTGAAGAAGCCCAGCAGCAGCAGCCCGGGCATCGGAGGGCAGTGGGGGAAGCGGTGGGTGCAGGACCTCCACGCAGCTCTGCTTTCACCATTTCTGCCAGTCCTTTTCTGCCTCCCCAAAGCCCCTCTCCCCCCCTTGCCAGCGGGCTTGTGCCTTCCCAGGTCTGTTCCCTGCCGCAGCCAGGGGCACTTTGTCACCACCGGTGCCCATCTGCTCTTCCTGGCCACTGCTTCCAAAACCTGAGGAAGAAATACCCCTGAGCAGGCGGGAGGGAGACGGCCGGCAGAGCTCAGGCCAGCAATGCGTCCCTGTGCACGGCACAACACGAGGGACTGGGATGGACCAGGCTTTGATCTACAGCGCTTGCAATGCTAACCCTTTCCAGGTGCTAGTGGGGAAGGTATAAGAAGTATAAGAAGCCCACAGTGGATGGGGGAGGGAATGATTTACCCTCATGTGTGTCTTTGGTAAATAGAGAAGAGCCTAAGCTGATCACAGGCGTAATATCCCTACTGTTTATGGCTGTTTGCTACTAACAGGCTGCGTATTCCTGCTATTTGTCTCAATCTCCTGCTCTTGCTACAGCCTTGCCCAGGGGCTAAGCCGGGGGTTTGCTGTAGTTACTAACGTGCATCTGAGGATTCTTGTCTGTGTTGTGCTGTGCCTTGGGGGAGTGAGATGGGGGCCAGGTCTTATGAGTGTAGGATACCCCAGGAAGACCCCCAACATCACCAGCTTGCAGCCCCCCAGCGTACACGCCATGGAGGTGGAGTATCACACAGCACATGTGGGCCCCAGCAGGGTTCGCCCACAGACCTGCGGCACGGCCAGAGCCTGGGCTGGCAGCAGCAGAGAGCTAACAGCAAGAGTCAGAGCTGTGGCTCAGACCTCTGGTCCTGCCTTTTCATGCTCCTGCTCTGAAGCTTGTGGTACTCATGGCAAAGGCTAGGCTGGCACTGCCAGGGCGGCTATAAACCCTACCAGCACCTCATCGTCCCCATGGCATGGCTTTGTCCACTTCCCACCGGTGCTCCTGGAGCAGGGCCTGGCACCTGGCTGTGTGTCTTGAAGTGACTCTCCTAGATGGTGTCTTGAGGTTCAGCAACAGCATCAGACACTTGCTGGTGGATGTTAAAGCCATGGGTCCAGTCCAGGACACTGGAGAGCCCTTGCAGGCATTGCAGCAGGGCATTGCCGTCCTCTGTGCATTCAGTACCTGATATCTCCAGTCTGGTCCCACTGTGGGTCTGCTCATCCACTCCCGTAGCTGCCAACACCTCTGTTCATGGTTGGGTTCTTATCTTCCAGCAAGGTTCTCCCGCATCCCGGATGCTCGACCCTTATCTCTTCCCACAGCCCCCAGCCTGCCTGGCTTCCCCTGCTCGCTGCACCTCAGGACCTGACTGCACCCAGGCAGGCGAGAGGCTCTGCAGCCCAGACCCATGGTGGCTCCAGGCAACCCCAGAGGGGCTGGGGTGGGAGTACAGGACCCCTGGTGGGGATGAACTAGGCGTGCAGGGACGTGGGTGCGCCTGCGTGTGTGTGCGGCGTGGGACACGCATTGAAGGTCTGTTCATGGGGGGTGTGTCCACATACAACAGAAAGTCTGAAGGTGCCCGTTTGTGTCTGGGAGCTGCATGCATATGAGAAGATGTAGTCCCCATATGTCTGTGTCAGTGTGTGTGTGTGTAAGAATATGCCTACGTAGCTCGTGTCCTTGCGTGCGGTGTGCGTGTGTCCTACCCTCTATGTGTCCAGGGCGTATCTGTCAGCGCGGCGTGCTGGCTCTGCTGTGTGTACACCGTGGGTAGGAGTCTGTGTGTGCGTGTGTGTAAGGTACTGGATAAAAGGGGAAATGGCTGGAAAAGCCATCCCCACTCCCATTTTAATCAGAGAAATGAAGCAGCTGTTGGAGTGAATAGACCCTGCACTAAAGCAGACGTCTTAATATCTTTTGCAGAGGAGGTGCATTGTGATTCATTCTGTGCATCTCTATTACTCAGCTTTTGATAGGGGCTTACTTGTCTCAAGTGCTTTTCATTATTGCCCTAATGCTATCTATTAACATACTGGATGGAGGCTCTTTTCTCATCTGGAGCATGCATCACTGTGCTTTTAAAGATTATGGGGCTTGCAAATACATAACACTTTACTGCCTCCCTGACATAATTCACCGGGAAAAGAAATACATGTAAATAGATAGGTAAATAGATAACCTAGTTGGAGGGCTATGGGAGACAGAGAGGCAGACAGACAGACCGACCCCGGCACAGAGCTCAGCACACAGTTAGTTCATTTGTCATAAATGAGAAAAGAGCTGCTCTCAGTGTTTATTTAAAAATTCTTGGCCGCCGTATGGTCCCACTTGGAAAATCTGTGTTTCCTAGTTCCCAGCCTCCAACCTTCTGCCCCCCATCAGAGACTGGGGGCTGCCAACAGGGAAAGGTTTCTGTGCCCAGGAATCCCCCAGGAATCATGGGGAGATGGGGAAGGGGAGAGGACTGTGATGGAGAGATGTGTAACAGCACGCTGTGGAACGATGACCTGTGGATGGAGACCCCATCGAAGCCCACAGGACATGCAGGTGACCAGTGACCACAGCATGGACCAGAGCCATGGCCGTGCTCTGCTCTGTCGGAGACCTCCTCAGCAACCTCAGCAGCACCATTTCATTTTAGCCAGGTCAATTAACTACCTTAAAGGCTGGAGAGGCAGTTAAATGCTCCGATGCGACTTATGTGGGCTGTCTTCATTGGGGAAGATTACAGGTGTGGTTTTCTGGGTCAGTGTTATTATACAGTTATCAATCGTTGCTCTATTGCGTGGTAGATGATGACTGGATTTCCTCACGAGCGCGATACCGAGACAGGACCAGGAGAGACCCAGAGCTGAGATCAGGCAGTGGGATTTTTCCATCCTCTTTTTCTCTTCAGCCTTAAAATGAAAACTTCTGGCAAGAAAGGAATAAATTGGAATTATAATTTAACAACAGCGCAAGTGCTTCTTTCCTCAGCTCAGGATTACTTTTTGTTTCAAATTTTGTTGAACTGTGGTAAGAAATGCAATGGCACAAAAGCAAAATTAGACAGACTGAGATTGGCAGAACTGAATGGTTCAGCTGAGAGCATGCATTTTCCTTCGTTTTTAATTTCTAATATTTTGGAAACCGATTTTCCTGCCCTGTGCCTGTATACAGACACCTCTAGCCTGCAGAGAGCACAGACCCCATACCCTCCGACTGTTCCCCAAAACCAGTGGGGACTGACTGGCAGGTGATGGCCACATTGACCCTCCTGAGCAAAGCACGCCCCCCCCGCCCCCCCCCAAGCACAGCTATGTTGGCATATTTAGGGCAGGACACTTTGGGGTACAGTTTTCATGTCATATGGACATGGCAGCCCTGGAGACAGCCCAGCACTCTCCCCCTCGCACCAGCTGGCTCGCTCAGCAGCATCAGGGCTACCAGTTTAGACACGAGCTCAGCTGCTGGGGTGCTGAGCTGCAAGAGACCAAAAGCAGGTTTTCAGCTGGCCAGAGGGACCCACAGCCCCAGCAGCCTCCGACTCAGGGTCTGTGGTGGCCCCACAGAGCCGGGGGATGAGGAGGAGCCCACCACGGTGTGCTAGGAGATGCCAGGAGGACATCCTACTCCGTGCCCCTCCGGACCAGGGCTGCGCACATGCGTTACAAAGGCTTATCCCTGCTCGGCGTCAGGGCTCAGGCTGTCACCTGCAATCACAGCGAACTGAGCGGAGCTTTCGTGCAGAGGAAGCATCCAATACTGCAGGTTTATCATCCTCCGGTCTAAACAAAATAAAGGGGACCTCAGCCTCTCCTGCTGGGCAGGAGACCCTGTTGGCAGGGCACATGGATGGCTGCGGTTAGTCCTGGCACCAAGGCATGAGATGGGGAGGAAGGGGGGGATCCTGAGCTGACGAAGGTCCCACTTTTGGTGGGCAGGTTCCCATTCCCATTTAACAGTTGGACTTCATGATCTTGAAGGTCTTTTCCAACCGTAATGATTCTGTGATTCTGTGATTCCGTGATTCCCTGTTCCCGTTCGGGCAGGGGGTTAGAGAGAGCTATCCTGCGCCGCCACCGCCCCTGCTCCAAAGCATCGTGACTTTTCCCTCCTCCAGCCTCACGCAACGCCTGGCCTCGGGGCTGCCAGCATCCTCCAGGGCGTGCTTGACAGCAGCACCCAAAGGTGTTTTTCCCTGGGTACTCCCAACCTGTGAGCGCAGCTTTACTCAATAAATAACCTACAGGATATATTAAAACCTTTTATAAACTGAGACTGATGCTGGCTTCTAGCTATGGTTAATCACATAAACTTGCCTAATTTTATTCTATCAGCCATCTTTTTGCTACATGCCAGATGCTTGCCTTAAATGAATAGTGTTGGAACAGCCAAGCATCAAGTTAACAGAATACCAGCAAACATTCCCGACAGCATGAGCAGTCTATAAAACCTGGCACTAAACTGTATTAGAGGGAGAGATAAGCTCTCAGAGAGGAGCTGGGAAGACGGTAGGTTTGTTTTTTTTCCAAATGGCTTCATGTAGCATGCGGTGCAGGTGTCGTAGGAGAAATCCATCCAGCTATGGAAATATCTCTCTATCTAAGGCTGGCTATGCCATGAATCTTCTAATGGGATTAAGGCTTAATGTCCTAAATAGAATATGAAATAGTGCTTCCTCTCTCAGATCTGCCAGCTGTCTTGCAAACAGGGCAGAGAAACTTCCACTTTTTGCAGATCGAATCAGTCACTCTCTGAATTGATGGCAAGAGCCTCATCAACAAGATATAATGTTTTAATGATGTTGTGACATGACCTGACACGCAGTGTCATTTGATGGATTCTCTCATGTCACAGCATATTTCTGACACAGAAAAATGTAACCCCTCTCCCCCTTCCAAAAAAATAAAGGGGAGGAAAAAAATGTTCATTTCTACAGCACCTAAAATGCTTGGATCTCTTGTGGCTCGTGGTGCTCAGTGGTGCCCCGCTTCAGCTCTTCAATTCCCTTGTGCTGGAGAAGATGAATTTCCACCGTACTTTTCTGTATCTGCTTTTCACCTCTGCACGGCACATTATCACTTGCTAATAACATGGAACAAATAGCATGACATTAATAACTGGCAGAAATCATTTCACCCGTATTTTCAGCTGTGGATCCTCTTCAAGTCACTTTGGAGATTTTGAACTGTTTTTATTCTGCTGCTATTCCCCACCAGCCTCCTTGGACGCTCCCAGGTCTGCAGTTGCTTCTCCCCGAGTTTAGCGCGAGGGCTCGGCACTGGGAGCTCGGACGGGGTCTGCTGGGCTGGTTGCAGACGCCTGTGGCACAGGGAGTGTTTACGTGGAAGATGCAGGTCTCCTCATTGCAGCAGCAACACCAGCCACGGTCTTACGGGGTAGCTGTTTCTGTCCCAAACGGAAGTGGAAAGCCCACCTAGCAGCCAGCAGAACAAAGAGAGTGGTGATCTTGTCTCTGAAAATGTGCTCGGAGCCGGCCGAAATTCATGCACACCCTTGGTGTTAGGGCTGGGTGCGCTGAAGCTGCTCCCTGGCTGAAGGTAGAGATGCTGATGCCTCCTGTGGGTGTGGGACACCAGGCGATGCCAAAGTCTGTGCTGGGAGGAGCTCTGTGTACCTGTCAGCACCGAGGAGCTGTGCAGCACCAGAGAAAAGGCTCAATGCACAGAAAGAAGGGGGCCTTGGCTCTTTTTTGGTGACCCCAGCCTTGCAGCAGTTTTCCATGGGCTGCTTGGGGCTTGGGTGCCTCTGAAGTTGGGCAGAATTGGGCCCTGGCATCTTGGGCACCTCTTGCCTCCCTTGCCCAGATGAGAGGCATGCTCCTACTTACCCCCAGCCCCGTTCATTCCCAAGCATTGGTGGGGACCCAGGGCTGGTGGTCCCTCAGCAGTGTGGCCAACCCTGCACTGTCCCAGCAACTGATCCCAGTGACCCTCAGAGAAACTTGCAATAAACCCATGAGCTTGTGAATCCTCTGTGCGGGGTTGGGGGGGGGTGCCTTGGGGGGGTGCTTGGGGGTGCCCTGACCTGTTAGACCAAGACTCTGCTGCATATTTGGGAAGCCCTGACACCCTAGAGGAGATGTGGGACCCCACTGTCCCCCGTGTTCTGTGGCAGTGGAGACACGGGGGGCTGCACAGACGCTGCTGTCACGGTCAGGACCTGGGGGGATGAATTTGGGGAAAAGGAGCTGCACAGTCCATCCCGCCCCAGATGGGATGGCTCGCTCAGACCCCATGGCTCCCCAGCACCTGGGAGAGGGATTTCAGCACCTGCACCAGCCCCGATGCCTGGGGCAGCAGCGTGGGTTTGCAGGGGACACAGGGTGGTGGGGGGCATCTGTCTCCCGGGGACATGTGGGTGGGTGTCCTCCACCCACCCATGCTTTCGCAGCCCTGTCTGGGATGCCCTCTGCTCTCCCCTCCCTGTTCCCCGGAGCTGGCGATTGCAGTTTGGGCAGTAAATCTGAATCATCCAATCCTGTTAAATTATTTTCCAAATGACATGATTTCCCTGGTGCACATAAATGATCAATTTCATGTTTTATTCCTAGCGCTATTTTAGAAAAAAAAAATCTCATTAAACTATCTTGATTAGAGAAAAGGGGCTGTCATCACTGGGTGGACAAATGGTGTGAGGGCACTCAGCTATTTCCCTGAACGCAGAGACACCTGCAGAAGAGGCCTTCAAAGACCTGAAGGTTATTTGCCCATATTACAAATGAGGTGAAGGTTAAAAAAGGTGATTAAAAGCATCTGGAAACCAAAATGTGACAGAGTCTTGCAGTAACCTCCAAGCAACTTGATTTATGACAGGCCGGTCCCACCCGTAACAAGATTATAGCTTCTCCACATCAGCCATTGTGATAAATACCAATTACCTACTTGAGTATTGCCATTCAAATTTGCCTAAGTAAGGAGCAGAATCATACATCTATGTTGATTACATATCAATGATGCGGTGGAAGCCTTTGCAACTTTTAGATCTGCTTAAGATATGCCGCCCTGATTTAGACAGCGATTTGCATACAATTTACCCATAAAGCTTTACTTTGAAAAGTATAATTACTTTTTTAATATTCTTCCTTCTGATTTGAATGTTAGAGAGGCCATATAATGAATTACTGTACTAATGAAGACAAACATGCGCTCGGGGTGTACAATGGGAGCATTGTTAAATAAACTTCCTGCATGCAACACATTTGTTGTGGTTAATCTTTAAACGGAGGCTCCTATTAATACCAGCACTTTTCTTCCCATAATTATTTTCAGAGGGATGTAAATCCCTGCCAGTGCAGCTCCAACGGTTTCACCTGCAGTAGCAGGTGCTGCAGGGAGGCAGGGGGGCTCCGGTCCTGCCGGGCTGACCACGCTGGGGATCTGGGCACCCCTTGACCTGGCAGCCAGGCCAGCAGGTTCAGAGTTGTGCAGGTTTTGGCTGGGACAGAGTTAATTTTCTTCATAGCAGCTAGTATGGGGCTGTGTTTTGGATTTGTGCTGGAAACAGTGTTGATAACACAGGGATGTTTTCACTACTGCTGAGCAGTGCTGACACAGAGTCAAGGCCTTTTCTGCTCCTCACCCCACCCCGCCAGCGAGCGGGCTGGGGGTGCACGAGGAGCTGGGAGGGGGCACAGCCGGGACAGCTGACCCAGGCTGGGCAAAGGGACATTCCATACCATACAGTGTCATGCTCGGTATATAAAGCTGGGACAAAGAAGAAGGAAGTAGATGATATCCAGAGTGATGGTGTTTGTCTTCCCAAGTGACTTTTGGCATGATGGAGCCCTGCTTTCCTGGAGATGGCTGAACCCCTGCCTGCCCATGGGGAGTGGTGCATGAATTCCTTGGTTTGTTTCCTTGCGTGCACGGCTTTTGCTTTACCTGTTAAATGGTCTTTATCTCAACCCACGAGTTTCCTCACTTTTACTCCTCTGACTCTCTCCCCCATCCCACCGTGGGATGCGGCTGCGGGGGGCTTGGTTGCCAGCTGGGGCTAAACCATGACAGGAGCAAGGCAGCCCCCGTGCCCTGCAAGGGCTCCTGGCCAGGAGCAATCATGGCCACGACCTGCCAGGCTTTGTCTAGGATGCAGGGGTGGCTGTCATCGCACCGAACGGGGACGAGTGGCATCTGCATGGGGCCCGCAGACGCTGGCCTCTGCTACCCTGTCGCATTTAATGCAGGTCCTTGGAGCTCTTCCTCCTTTGCTTTTCTTGTTGCTCCCCCTTCCCCCTAATCTGAGGATCTCCCCCAAATCTGTGTTTGTATCCAGTATCCCCAGGATTTCAGACAGCTAAAACCCTCTGGGATGCAGATATGGGCTGAGGGAGTCTTGGTAGGCAAAATAGTCAGATTTGTACAGAAGCCACCCGTGTCCTGGGCTGCCCCCAAAGCCGCGTGGCCAGCAGGGCGAGGGAGGGGGTTCTGCCCCTCTGCCCCGCTCT
>NW_010521975.1:9118-21548 GCF_000687285.1 Phaethon lepturus
TGGGTTCTGAGCACCCGGCTCTGGGTGAAGATGTCCCTGCTCACTGCAGGGGGTTGGACTGGATGGCCTTGAAAGGTCCCTTCCAACCCAAACTATT
Source organism: Phaethon lepturus (assembly GCF_000687285.1). Lineage (NCBI taxonomy): Eukaryota > Metazoa > Chordata > Aves > Phaethontiformes > Phaethontidae > Phaethon > Phaethon lepturus. The sequence continues at coordinate 9,216 of NW_010521975.1, forward strand.
CTATGACTCTCTGATTCTATGATTCTCTCCTGTGGCCACACACACACACAAGCACCCCCGGTGTACCCATGCACAGAGCTCGGTGCTGCCTCCATCACCCAGCGTGGATGAGGCTACCCGACCTCGTGTCTGCAAAATCCTGCTGGCACGGCCACACCGCCTGCGAGAAGGAGGGAGCTCCAAGGGAGGAGCAGATCCTGGGAACAGGGGCTCTGTCTGGCAAGGAGGGCAAGCGGAGATCGGCTGCCCTGCTGTGGAGGCATGCACCCCTTCCCTGCCCGACGGGCGCGGGGCACGGCTGCCAGCCAACCCCGCTAATATCCTCTCCTCCACTTGCCAAATGTTAATGCTGATTCTTGACAGGCTGACTTAGAGCCTTAGCCAGTGCCTGGGAGATATTTCAAATCAAAAGGCTCTTTCCCAGACGAGTGATTCCCCAGCCAGCTGCCAGCAGCTCCCTGCTTTTGCATGGGGAGGACCTCCTGGTCGCCTTGTGGAGATGCACCTTCCCTGGAGGGGCTGACCCACCCCGAAGGCCTTGGGGAGGCCGAGGGAGGAAGGGTCAGGGAGCTAGACAGTGACTCTCGGACTGGGTCTGAAGGAGGGGAGACACTTCGACCAGCTCTTCTCACCTCCCAGCTCAGCACCCCATTGAACCCCTGACCGGCCCTTCTGACTCACACCAGCACAAGTGTTGCTCCTCAAGGCACCTGCACCTGGATACTCATGACGATGGAGATGCCACCTCTCTGGGCAATGTGTGCAAGTGGCTTTTCATCCATGCTCCAGAAGACCAGGCATGACTTCTCACTTGAGCCTGTCTGGCTCCATCTTCCAGCCAGCGCCCCTTGGTTGATCTCCCTCATCCAGGATGAACTCCTGAGATCCTGCTGGGACCGTGTCCACACACACATCAAGTCTTCTGCTGTCTGATCACTTCTGGTTCCTTCCTCCTTCTCTTCATTTTCCTAGAAGCTCTGCAGGACAGCAGAGCAACCTGCCTCCTCTGACTGCTGGTCCTCACACAGGCTGCTCCCTGGGGAAAGCTGCTGCCCCTCTGTGGCTCCCTGCTTTGCACAGACACTTCCCAGGGATGCAGGTGGCTCTGGTCTGCGGACAACCTGTGCCAGTGGTTCTCCAGCTTTCTCCATTTGCGGGTCCCCCGTACAGTGACATTCAGCTCCTGGTCTTGAGCTGCCCCTAAGTCTCGTGTTTAGGACTGTGGGCTGTCGCCAGACACCCCCAGGGTCTGTGGTTTGAAGCCTGACTCACTGTACTTCAGGTTGGTGGGTCCATTTGTCCCAGCACTTATCCATCCACGTCGTTACCCTACTCTTGCTTGACCTGGGAACTGAGCGCGTCTTTACAGCCTCCAGAGCCTCCCATGGCCCCTGCTGCCAGCACTGGCCCCAGCCTCCGCGCTCAGCCCGCAGCCCTGCTCCTAGGTGTACCACTTCCATCTGAGGCTATTAAAACATATTTTGTTGGAATGGGCCCAGCGAGGGAAGCAATCCAGCTCCGTGTGACTGCCTCATTATTCACCACTCTGCCAATCTCTATGTCATCTACAAATTTTATCCAGAGAGATTTGGTATTTACTGCCAAGTTATTGATGGGATGGGGAATAGCATCTGGCCAAGCGCTGACACCCCCTCAGCACTAAGATGATGTGGCCAGCCTGGGATCATTTCCTAGCTTGTGTGCTGATCTCCTCACCGACCTTCAGGATGTCACTTAGCTCCATATCTGCAAAGGTGTTTAAATACATGAAGCTCCACACCAGTGACAGTAAGCACTAAGCTTTCTATGCACCTGGTTTCCTGGCATCGTGTGTCCTGAGTGCTGCAGCAAGGTCCGCTGGAAGCACCAGTACCTCCACAGAAGCAACTTAAAAGCCGTCGGATCCCCTGTTTTCTTCCCCCCCAGATGAGACACAGCCCTCTCCAAACACAGGTTTCTGCTCCTGAGAGGAAGAGAGAGGCCAGTGCCTTCCTCAAGGGAGCTGCCAGGAGACCCCTGTCGAAAGGGGGGGCAAGGTGCTGGCCATGGGGACCAGCAGCATCACACAGTAGGGCAGAGAGATGCTGGGGGAAGTGGCCACCGTGTGAGTAACGGCACAGTCCCTGCCTGTGCGTCCATGCTCGCAGCCAGCTCTGCACCGTGGCAGGACCCAGGGCACCCAAGATATTGTCTTTCCCTGGCCCATCTCAAGCTGTCTTCCATGTGGAGTCTTTCTAAGAGGCCTGCAGAGGTAGCAGGACGCTACCTGAGGAGCTCACCTGCCCGCTGCAGAGCCGAGCTGACGTCACCCGCGCGCTGCCGGCACTGTCCTACAGCACAACTATTCCCCCGCGCTGGAGCTGCGCCCAGACCCCCGCCAGCAGCTCCCAGTGCCCTGGTGCTCTGCCCCGAGAGGAGCATGCTGCAGCAGCGGCAGGAGGCAGGCGGGGGGGCGGGTGTCTGGCATGGCAGCAGCCTGCTGGCACCGGCACCCAGCTGGCCAGAGCGCGGGCTGGGCGATGAACGACGTGCACGTACCAGCCCTGGGATGGCACAGCCCGTCCAGCCCTGCCGGAGGCGGGGGGCAGAGGAGGAGTAGGCCAGATAATGACCTTGCCCGGCTTGTTAACCTTCATCCCTCCCTGTAACGTACTTGGCTGCTTGATTCTCTTTTGTAATTAAAGTGTAGTGCTGTTTAACAATTAACAGGTCCGAAGGAAGTGCTTTCCAGCATGGGCTTACGTGGAGCTGCAGAAACTGTCCAAGGCTTGTTGAAGCGAGAGCTGTCCTTGAGAAGGAGAGCCAGGTCATGTCACCTCCCCATCCGCACCCCCCGCCAGCTCCTCCTGTGTCACCAGTGGGCATTGGGTCGGAGGGGCTGGAGCCTGGCAGGGCAACAGAAGTCACTCCGGTCTCCACAAAACGTACCTCCTGCTCATGCTCGTGGAGGGGTCTGGGAGGCTGACCCCGATGGAGAAGCCAGTGGGCAGATGCCCGCCGTCAGCCAGACGAATGCACCTGCCGGCCCTGCGGGCTGTTCCCAGCAGACAGCTCTCGAGCAGGGTGATTCCCCGGTGCCCAGGGCTCTGCGTCAAAGCTTTGCCGGCACACCTGAGCCAGGAGAGCCGGGCAGGCTGGCGCTCTGTGCCGAGACGACCGCTGTTCTATGGAGGGCAGAGACCTGTGCACGTGCACATGAAGATGGTCCAACAGACCTCATGCTGTGCTGCTGAGCAAGCAGAACAGCACCAGGCCCGGGATGCTTTTCGCCAGTGGCTCGTGACATGCACGATGTGCACGCTGATCCGTGCAGCGAGCCCGAGGGAGCAGGCTCGGCGAGGGTTAACCTGGGAATCAGTCAGGCAGCTGCCAAGGCACTATAGATTTTGGAGCAGTAACTCTTCAGCTGGAGAGTGAAAAGGGGACAGCTAATGAGGCTCATGAGATCTGTTAATACTTAACCTAATGCAACACCTACCGGCCCTGCCGATAAATCAGAGCCGAGCCCCGGCACGTTGCTCCGGCAGCCACCTGGTCTGCCAGCAAAGCCCCAGCATCCACGGGGGTCCTTCCTTCTCACCAGCACGGGGGCTGAGTTTCCCTTCCCTGCTCTCCTTTCCCAGGAGCCTGGTGGAGACCAGCATGTCCAGACCCCTGTCATTGGGACAAAATGCTTCAGGGATGTCTGGAGGGCAACCAGAAACACCATCTCGGAGTGATCATGGGCTCAGCCCTGGAAAGGTCATGGGCCTGTGGAAGTTCAGGATAATGGTCTGAGGGTGAGGGGCATGGGGGGTACAACTTGACATTCAGGTTCTTAATATGTTTCTAGGAAAATCTAGCTTTGGTTTAATCAGCACTGATTAGCCTCCACTGCCGGAGCGGGGAGAGGCGGCTGTCCGCAGCCCTGCACTGAGGGCTGGATTTCCAGCACTTGCTCTGATTCTCAAGCTGCTCGGAGGCATCCGTGCTCCCGCTTATTGCCGTGGTTCATTTCTCATGCAAAAATCATGACCAAACAACAGTGGCCGAGCCCCCCCGGTGGGACCACGCTACGAGGAGGCAGGTAAAGAGGTGCCCCCCAACATGAGAAATACCGAGAGTGCTCCTCCCTGGGAAGTGCCAGACATTTCAGCCACGAAGTTACCCCCCAGCCCAAACTTCTCTGGTGTCTCTTTAACAGCAGAAAGCAAACTGAGCTTGTTAAACCACATTAGGGGTCCTTCAGTAGTACAGGAAAGGAAGACAATTATCCACCATCCTGTTGTGGGCATATTTCTGGCCTCATGGTCTGACATGCAGGTAGGGGCTGGAGAGAAGCCAGTCTTTATTTGCTGGTACTGTTCCCATGACAGACATCACTGGTACAGAAGGGCACTTAAAAAGAGGCCCCAGGAAATGCAGAGCTTCAAACATACCAGCCTGAGGCTGAGTGAAGATGGCATAGCTGCATTCCTGGTCAGAAGTCATGGTACCACCTTGGCAGGATGCAGATGGTTCCCTGATTAGGACCTGGCTGTGTCTGCTTCTTGCCACGTGTCTGCATCTGACATCTTCTCTGTTCTTTTTCTTGCCTGTAGTGCTCATGGGAAAAGTTGGGATGAGTTGGTGTAACCCAAAAAACTCACAGGCTGTTGGCTCTGGGTTCTGGTCTGGACACCTTCAGACATCTGAGGAGGTGGCTGCAGTGAGGGTCTCCAAGATTTGCTGTGATTAGATCTGAGTGAAAAATCATACATACATTAGATCAGCAAAAATTATACTAAATCCATGCCCTTTAAAAGAAAGGCAGCATTTCAAAATTATTTCAGTTTTAATGACCTAATATTTCCATTGGTTTTATCTCCTCCTTCACCAAAACAGCAAAAAGGAAAAGAAAGAAGACAAGAAAATAGAAGAGAAAGGCAGAAGTGAAACCTCAGGTCTGGAAAGTCCTGTGTTTTGAGAGGAGCACCAGGACATTTGGAATAAACTAGAAAGATTATTTCAGGGAAAAGTCTAAGAACGGCACATTTCTGCTAGTCCTCGTAATACCACTCCAGCGCTCCCCAGGATGGTCTTGTGGGCAGCACCTGCCCTTGGTGACAGCTGATGGTCAGGGTTTTACTGGGTTCTGCTGTTGATACCTCTTTTCCAACCCACTTGACTGTTCACCACCTGTGTGTAAGTCCGAGCTGACACACCAAGAAGGAATTACTGAGCTGAGCCTCCGAAGTCATAGACACTTGCCTGCTGTCCTCAACGCCTCTACAAATCCACAGTGAGCAAACTCTGAGAGAGTATTACGTTTCTGCTTGGTGTGTTGCCAATCACCGCCGTTTCATAGAATTTGAGTCATGTTCCTCTAATGAGAAGCAATTTTCTCTGTTAAATCCAGCAGGTCTGTGCTAACCTTGGATCAAAGATGCTCTGAGACTTTGTGGGTTCCCCTGGTGTTTCCGTGCGCTGTTCCCGACTTTGGCTACAGAGGTCACGCGTGGTGGTGGCGGGGGGCAGTTATCTTTGCTGCCAATAATCTTGTCTGGCCATTGTGGGACAGCACAGGCTGCCTGATCCCAGATAGTGCATGTCTGTGGATGACGTTTAACAGTTCCAGTGCCATGAAGTAAGTTTTGAAACATTAAGACTTGGCATTTCTTTAATATAGCATGTTTGCATGATCTTTTGTGCTTGGTCTTTGCTGAACTTGGGAGACATTTGGCAGGGAGCATTTTCTTCAAAATGGTCAAATTCTGTTTCGGTATGTTGTCATGTAAGTACCCCAAATGCTTCCTTCTGCTGTTTTGCTTTGCCACTGTCTTCAGGGACTCTTGAAAGGCCAGCACCAAAGCAGCTCTCCACTAGCCACTATTCTGCATTCAGCCAGTGTTTTTTTGATACCATGACTGCTGCATGCTGCCTAACGGGTGCTCTGGACAGTGATTTGGATGATACCTTCCAAACAAGGCAACACACAAATTGGCCTACCCCCAGAATCTTAAGACTAGCTCAAAAATCAGAAGATTTGAAAACAATTGCTGGAGTGCATCCTGCCTTCTTGGGATGCTTTCATCATCCCATTTGCTACCATCATGTCGCTACCATCATGTGCCTGAGAAACTTGCAGATTTGAAAGCAAGCCAAGACTGCTTTGCACATATGATGCCGGGACCAGGGACTATGTGAATATAGCATCAAACATCACAAGATGGACATTGAGATCATGAGATGTGGGCACTCTGCACAGACCTAGGGCTGATCTTTGTCTCCCCCAGCCTTCGACTACCAGCAGAGCATCCCCATGGGATGGTGTCTGCCTCCCACCAGGTCACCCAAGCAGCTTCCATCTAGTCCTTGGAGGAGCACACAGGAGGAGGATGGCCATGGGCAGGACCCTGCTGTCTTTGAGCCACCGGGGACGGGTGATCCTTTGTTAGTCTTCCAGGCACAAGGTGACACAAGTTTAGTTTCATAGTTGTCAGGTACTGACCCTCCTCCTGGGACTGGAGTGGCCTCCAGGTCTAACCAGGTTCAAAGGACACCGGCTGAAAGAGCGAGGGACTGTCACCGAGGGCCTGCCAGTACATGTCTCTGGTGGTTTTCTATGTGTGACAAGTCAGAAAGCAAAATAAGAAGAAGGCAAGCAGTCAGCCAACCCACTTAACTGCAGTTTTCCTCCATCAGGATCTATTTAGTTTTATTCAGCCTGACAACGCTCAGAGAGAAGAAGAAATTCTGGGAGCCTAAAGCCAGAGGGAGACCACACAGTGTGTGCTGGCCGTACTCAGGGAGCTCGTCTGCCTTATTGCATCTGACACCAGGCAAGAGGAGCCAGGGTCTGGGGCTGTGGGTGTGAGGAGGCTTTCCAGGGGCGGAGGCAGCCTCCCCCACTGCATGCCGGCTGTGCAGACATCAGGATCCTGATTTCACTGACCTGCAGGCGCAGCACGACAGAGCCTGGTGGACTCTGCACTGCCCTAGACCCCAAGCCCCTGGGTCTCCATTCTCCATCACACAAGAGCAGGTGGCAAGATGCTCCAGCTGCAAGTTGGGGAGGATGAGGTTAAGCTGACACACTGGAATCCACAGCTGGATTTTGTGAGTGGAAGCACATCTGTATCACTGCTTTCCAGGAAAGCCCCTTTTCATCCCAAATTGAGAGGATTTAAGAGCCTGTAATGCAGAGAAGGGGAAGGAACAGACTTGTCGGGACCCCCTGTTCCCTATAGCACACCTCTTAGTTGTGGGATTTGTCATACACCAATGCATGGGGGATTTAATGAGATATGGGGCAGGGGGTTCCAGAGAGGGAAGCACTGAAGGCTGCCAGGCCCTGGCAAGTAGACAGTTCCCAGCCTGTGGCCAGCACTACACAGAGGTTGCAATGTTCCCATCAGATGCCAGCATTTTGGGTACAGCTCCTGCCAAGGCTGACAGCAAGTCATCCCAAGGACACAGTGCTGATCCAGGAGAAGGTGCCTAACAGCATGGGAGGAGTGATAGCACTGTCAAAATGATGTTGGGGAGGGCATATGTCACTTTGGGGCTCTGTTACTAATGATGTCACAAGCTGTGTCTCGGCCCATCCTGCCCTACTACCAGCCATTTCTGATCATGCTCCAGCCAGGGATTAAGCAGGCACTGTGTCGGAGACACACTGCATCACCCAAGGACCTCTCTCTTTGCCTTGGTCTGGAGCCACAAGCAGCAGGAAGCTCAGTCTGTGCTTGTCCGCATGACTCTGCAGGACAACCAGCTGGCTGAAGACAGATGCCTGCGTTGCTGATGCCAAGCTCTCCCAGACAGGACAGTCCTGGGGAAGCTCATCACACCTCTGGCAGAAGCACAGACCTGTAACATAAATTACTTTCCCAGCGCAGATTCTCCAAGTAGTCCCATCCTCACTAAGGTGAAATCGGCACCTTTCTCAGGCTGCACCTTCCCAGAGCGGCATCGATGTCCCTGAGCCTGACCTGGCCATCCCCAGGAGCTGGCAGAGAGCCTGGACCTGTCCATATGGGCTGTTCAGAGCTCCTTCCCTGCCGGCTGCACAGACCCCGTTTGCCCAGTTTTGTTACAGCAGCATCACCCCCAGCCAACTCTGCGACGTGATCTCGCACCCCCAGCCACCCAAAACACTGCTGCACCCATCGCCTGCCCAGCTGGTGCTCTGCCTGCATCACGCCTCTCTTCTCCTGGCTTCCCTTTCACTAGCACATCAATCCTAACTACTTACCTCCATTCCCAAAGCCATCCCATCCTGTCCCCTTCTGAGCTGCAGCCTCTGTGTTTTGCTGGAGGGTTTTCTCCGTGTTTGTACCACTCCGAGCACAGAGCGCACCGTGCCCACGCCAAGACCTCCTGCAGCAGCACAGTGGCACAACCAGCTGCCCTGGTCCTCCATCTGCACATGGCATCGCCCAGGACATCACCTCCTCTGGCATCCTGATCCAGGGACTGTCCACCCTTGGTCCAGGATGGTGCAGGACCAGGGAGGGCTCAGAGAAGAGCAGTAGGAATGAGCGGACGTGTTCAGGGCCTGGCTGACTGGGAGACACTGAGTGGTTCAGCCTATTTAGTTTATCAAGGGAAGGTTAAGAGGCAACTTGATCATAGTCTATAAATACTTACTGAGGGAGGAGATTTCTGATAATGGAGGGTTTTTTAATCTAGCAGATAAAAAATGTAATGAGATTCAATGGCTGGAAGCTGAAGCTAGAAAAACCTAAATTGGCAATAAGATGCATCTTTTAAACAGGGAGTATAATTAACCATTGGAGCAGTTTGCCAAGAGATGTGGCGGATTCTCCATCATTTGTGGTCTTTAAATCAAGACTTTCTAAAAGAGGTGCTCTCCCTCAGCCTGAAGTTCAACAGTGCCATTGCTGGGGGAGAACAGTGCCCTGAGCTGCAGGGGTCACAGGGGTTGCCCTCAGTGCACTGTGGTGACTCCCAAAATCCCTGCTGCCCTCTCAGGCCGGATTCTCCATCACCTCACATCCCATGTGCTAACTTGCGCAGGGGCAACGAATTGCCAGATGAGAATGAGAGCGTGTCCCTCTTCCCACCCTGAACTGAGTGACAGACACAGCGAGAAGACGGAGCTCATGCATCTACCGTGTCTCCCATTTGCCCAGTTCATGGATGTGTGATGTGGATGAGACCGTAAGAACTCAAGGCACACATGGAGAGGAGATCCAGAGCCAGGCGGCTCTCCCAGCCCTGAGAAGGCAAGAGCCCACGCTCTGCAGCGGACGTGCCAGAGAGGAGGGCAGGAGGGCAGGATCTCCGCTCAGCCTTGACTCCCTTGCAGGAGGCTGTGTGCGTCCACACACCTTGTCACCTGCCGCCTTCTTTGCAAGACAGACCCACGGGCACCCCATGGGCAGCGCCGTGGGTCCTGGCCTCGATGCCTGGTGCTCAGGGCAGCTGCTCCCGGGAGCCTGGCAGCCACACACACTCCCTCGTGAGTGCTATTACTTCCGTGCTTCTTTTTTTCCCCTTGGTTTCTTTCTTGATATTTTTTCCTTGCTGCCCTAATTTTTTTTTTTCACCTATAATTTTCTCCATTGACTTTAATTAAGCTCTCCCCAGGCTCGCTCTGTAGGCAGGCTTTCCCGGGTCTAATTAGACTCTCATCATAAGCAATCTACATGGAAAGCAAACATGTGTGTGTGTGTGAGAGCCAGTGAGATTTATAGAGAGCATGCAGGGAGCAGATGGGTGCATAAAACACTACGAATAATTCTGGTGCAGATGCAGAAAAGGCAGGCGCTATGGTGGGGACTGGAGTCTTCCCCACATGCTCCCATAAGTCAAATCTCTGTCTCTCTCTCTCTCTCTAGGTATCACCACATTTCCCACAATAAAATCAATAGTGCAGATCAGAGTAAATCATCTTTGACTGGGAAAGCAGGACTCGTTGATAGCAGCGATTCCCAGATGAAACTTAAGGAGATGTCTCACACTGATCTGTTTCTAACCATGTACTTAAGACCCAAGGTGTACGCTGAAGTAATTATCAGAGGTAGGCTGCCCATCATGAGAGCTTTGTGCTGTTTGCTCAGGGATGGAGAAGGGTTTACGATGTGGGGCAGAGGTGCCTGGCACAGCCCAGGAGCTGGCTGCCCTGCGCACCTCCCCGACACAGCGCTGCGAGGAGAGAAAATTGCCCCAAGAGGAAAAGAGAGCTTGGAAACAGGCAGGTTTGAGACTAAGGAAGGGACATAAAAATGCCCACCAGCCGGGGGAGGCTCCCCCCCCGATGCCAGTGCCTGCCTGCCTCAGGATGCCTGCTGCCTTGGAGCCATGGGCAGCCCATCCTGCCCCGGGATGCGGCTGTGCTTGGGGCAGGAGAGGTCTTGGGATCCCGTTGGTGGGTCCTGCTGGGCTGTCACAGCAGCCCCAGAGGCCCATGTTGGGGATGCACTGGCAGCACACTGACAAACTGCTGGAAATGGGTGGGAGCACTGCATCGTCCCCCACACAAACCGTGAACCCGGGGATGGGCCGTCTTGCTGTGGGGCACACCGGGGACTTTCATCTGACACTGGGGTCTGAGCAGCTTGGGGCAGAAGAAAGCCGAGGTCCAGCTCCAGACCCTGCTCCAAATCTGACCGTTTGTTCTCCCTTCATTGCTGAGGTCATCTGCTGCGTCTGGGGTGGGGAAGGGGACCCAGCACCCACCGTGGGGCTCTGAGACCCTCTCCTTGAAGCTCCTGGGACTTCTCTGGTGAGAAGGAAGGGGTTTGTCCTCTGCCCACTCCCCAGCCCCAGAGGGATTTTATGCCTGCATCGCACGCCTGTACCCTCACCCCGAGCAGCATGGGCAACTGTGTCCTGCAGGGTGGAAGCCACCAGAGGTGCCTGAGCTGCTTCTCTGGTGGCTGAGTCTGAGTCTGATACATGCCCTGAGTGGCTTCAAATGGGAGATAATGGGAGAGATTGGAGATGGGCAAGTGCAAGGCACCTGCATGTGGAAATGGTGTCTGCACACCAGCAGCCTCACAGGTTTTGGACATGCTCCCGTGTTTGCTTCGCCCCAGGACATTTCTGGCAGGAGCCCCAGCCCTCGTGTAGGTACAGGAGGTGTACAGTGCAAGTATTTGGTGGCTCTCTGCCCACCGGCCCTGGAAATGTCCTCCTGTCCCTCCCCAGCACCCTGCATAGAAGGATAGTGTGGAAATGGGTTGGCATAATGGAGGGGCAGAGAAAGGTCTTTTCTGCAGCACCACAGAGACAGACTCCCCTCTCGGGTAGCCTCTGCTCATCACTGGCATGTGACATTCTCACTACATGGGGAGCAGGGGCACCCAAGTCCAGCCCATGGGTTGGATGCCCAGCATTGGGTTGCACACATATCCCACCTACCACTGGAGCAGAAGTTTGGACTCATCCTGGCACTATGAACACGGATCTTGGCCACTGTGTGCACAATAATGGCCTGAACTGCTGAGGACAATGACAGCTTGGGCCTGGCATGGAAGCACGTGGTGCTGGCTCTTGGCAAGTTGTACTTAATGGGCCAGTTCTGAGAGGAAGAAAGTGCTGCTGGCCATGGGGCAGGGCCCATGATTCACTGAGTTTAAGGGCAGAAGAAACCATTGGGCCATCTAGATCTGGTGGTTTCAGTTTTTTCTGGTGTGAGCCATCACTGGGCAGGTTCTTGGACAGGTAATTTAAGCTCTGTTGGCAGGCTGTGGCTCTTTTTCATTGCCTTTTAGGATCTTTCTGGATGGTCTTGTGGCGTTTACTAAGATAGATTGGAAACCGCAAGATATGGTCTCTACCACCTCCCACATGAGAGGGTTTCCTACGCTGGTTTGCAGTTTGAGCCCAAAGCTTGTAGCTGAAACATCTTTGCAGAAGCATCAAGGGAGGCAGCCTCACCTTTCTGTAGTTAAACTCCCTTGTACTGAAACATGTGCTTTGTTTCCAGCAAAAATGCTTCTAGCTAGGTGTCTAACCTAGTATGGGGTCTGCCTCTGTAGACAGAAGCGCTCTGCCAGACCTGGGATTTAATCCCCTTCCAATTTATAGCATGTTTATCCTTCCTGTTGAGTTGTGCTTCCCAAATGTCCCCCTGCAAGGTGTTTTTTCCAGCCCTTGTATCATTTCTGTGGCTCTTTGCTCAGCATCTGCAAACTTTCCACGACCTCTAGAAAATCGAGACATCAAAACCACATCCAGCATTCCAGTACGTGCTTCAGCAACACTTTTTTGTGCGGCGTATAATTAGACTGTTAAACTCATTGCCACACTACGTCATGAAGACCAAAAATGTAAATGTCTGGAAAGGCAGGTTAGGCAAATTCCTGGACGATAGGGCTACCGATGACTGCCACAGGACCTGCT
>NW_010521975.1:21579-22450 GCF_000687285.1 Phaethon lepturus
CAGCTCTGGGAGTCCCTAAATCATTGACTGTCAGAAGCCAGGAAAAATACCATGGGAAAGGATGGCTCAGTGCTGGCCTTGCATCTCTGAGCATCTGCTGCTGACCTGGTTGGAGATGGCCCAGGGGATCGAGTGTGAGTCCAGCATAGTCCAGCCACTATAATGTCCCAGTGTGCGTGGAAAGAAAGAGACTTCAGATGGTCAAACACCAGCTTCCCCTATGCAGGTGGGTCTCTTGGGCTGCTCACCCCAGGCTCCTCTGCAGACATTGGAGGCAAAAGAACATTTCCAGGACATGAATTAGCTTGTCCTGAGCTACTCATGTGCAACAGGGCAGGCAACTCGTCCCCTTGCTGCTGACCTGCAGGTGTGGGAGACATGAGCCCCAAGGAAACACCATCCTGGACCACCTTGGTGCTCCATTGCCTCCCAGAAAGGAGGGTGGTAACCTTGGCTACACCCTCTCTGCAGGGGCCATGGTCAGCCCTGCAAGCTCCCATTGCGGATGGAAAGCACCAAGGTAGGCACAGCTCCCCATCACCTCCTCCCCTTTGATTCCTCAATACCATGATCATGCATGAGATGAACCCGAGCTACCTCCAGACAGTTGGGGAAAAAGATTCAGCAGCCAAGCTGGTACTCTGTCTACAGACCTCCTCTGGACCCCAGTGGTGTGGACATTCTCCAGAGAGCTTTTCTAGTTGTCTCTAGGCTCTGGAGCCACCAAATCCCATATCAAGCCCGTGTTTGAAGGTACCTAGTGGAGGAATGATGGGTAACTAGAGGACAGATGCCCACACAGGCAGTTCAGCCTCTCAGACATCAGTTTCAGTGAGTAACTCACCACAGCTGCATCTCTCTCCAGCAACTG
>NW_010521975.1:22481-26681 GCF_000687285.1 Phaethon lepturus
CTGATGCATATGGGGCCCAGGCACACTCTGAGCCCTGGACCTGCCCTCGTTTCTCTGATCACAAAATCATTTAGTATCAATACTGGAGAGCTGCAGAAACCCTCAATCAGCTCTCTTCAGACTCTTGATATGTGGAATTAGACTGATTATTGAGATTACTATTATTTTTAGGGTGATTTGAAAATGTTTGTCCCATGTAGATGTTGTTTGACCTTCTCCTTAGATACAAAGAGGCTGAAGAGCACTTCATCGTCCTTGCACGTTGCAAGTGCTTCCTTCCAAATATACAGAACAGAAATACTCGTTGATCACGTCTGCCTCTCTTCCCTTGTTATAAGCAATTTTACCATCTCTATGTAGTAGCACCCTTTGTCATTACTAGGGTTTATTTTACTCCTAATATACTTCTAAAACCTCTTCACCTTGCCAGCCCAGGAGCTTGTCCCAATACTTTTGCTACTTGTGACTTGAGGACTGTCACTCTCTGCCTGGGAGCAGGCATGGAGAGGTGCGAGTGGCTGGAGAGCCTGGCAGAGGGATGGGAGGGTGGGATGGGTGCCAGAAGGGTATGGGAAAAGATCAGAGCTGTGACCACGCTGCCGTGCTCCCGCGGAAGGCACCCTGCAGCCCGCTGCCCTGTGGGAGTTGTAAAGCCCAGCGCTGGCTCTGCTGGCATCGGCAGACCGAACGCAGAGAGCAGAGGTGAGGCCGGTGACGGGCAAGGCGGGGGGACTCGGGCTGCGCTGGTGTGCTCAGCCACCCAGTGTCTGCCGAGGATGTCTCAGAGCTGCTGGGCAGGGTTTCACCACCGCCGCTCGGGGGGCACAGCTGAAGCACCCCCACACCCTCCTCCCCCTCCCTCGGTGGCACTGCAGGCTGGGGGTTCCCACGCTGTCCTCGGGAGAGGTTTGGCTGCTAGGTTGGAGGGCAGGGGAACACCATCCCCCTCCAGCATACGCTCTGTCCCCCCTTTGGGATAAATACCATCTCCTCTCTGCAAACTGTCTCTGCTCTGGGGCATCACCACCCGCTCTGGGACTGCTCTGTCCCCGTGCTCCCCCAGGGACTTTAAACAGGAGAGAGGGAGGAGGCGAGGGACGCACGTCTGTCTCCCAATTTCTAGCTGAGTCATGGCGGGGACAGTGTCCCAGTTGGGTCTTGCTTATGTGCAGCATCACAACCTTTGTGGTGCCCCGGAGCAGGGCAAGGCGCAGCCGACCCAGACCTGCCCGGGGTCTGTCAGCCCCCTCCATGCTCCTCACACAGGAACGGGGATGGTGCTCTCCTGGTGCCAGGGTCCCCCCTAAATCCCATTTGTGAGGCTCTGGGTGTGTGGTCAGGAGCAGGAACCAACAACCTGCAGACTGCTGGTCCCCTGCTCGCGGGGGCCCGGCCATCTTGCAAAGGTGGAGAGAGATTTGCAGATGAAGGGGTTGACCATGAATTGATAGACCCGCCATGGATGTCCCGCTCTCACAGGAGAACCGTGCTGGTCCCAGCAGAGCTGAGGTCAGGCCAGACTGCGCACACTCTTGGGAGGAGATGTGCCCACAGCTGACTTTGGGATGACTGTCCCTCCTCCTTTCTTGCCACATCAGGATGCCCAGAGGATGTTCTCCATCTCCTCCAGGGCACAAGTGGCAGCCAGGCACTTGTGCGTGAGCTTCTCTGAGCTTGCAAACAGCTGCTGATACAGCTCGCACTTTGGGAACATCGGTACCTGGAGATTCAGCAGAATCCCCTGGGATGGGACATTACCCAGGCAATGCCAAAGCTTAATGTCTGAGTGGTAAGAGACCTCCACCAAGAGCCTGTGGTCCCCTAGTGCAAGAGCTGCAGGGACCATTTCCATGGATAATAAATTCTCAGTGTCATTCTGGGGGGAAAGATCCGGAGTTTGGCTGCACTTCAACAAGTCATTTTAGCTGAAAGCAAAATGGGTCACTGGGAGGAAAACGTAAGATTTCTGTTTTACATCTGCAGAAGACTTTTTCTTTTAAAACTGACCATGTTTAGGGGGTGAAGGAAATCCAAGAGGAGAAAAGATCCAAAACCAAAATTCACTTTATGTGGAATGGAATACGTTATTTCAGGTGAACTCAGGATGTTTCGTTGTGTCATCGCCATGGAAAAAAACAGGAAGTTTCTCATTTGATTTGGGACTAACCATTTATCTTCAGTTTTGCCTTTTGGTCCCCAAACGAAACGTCACGGGTCTCTGCCTGACCCTGTGATGACTTTCTGCAGGAGCCTGAGATATCCCGAATTGCTGGTGTTACGGAGGGAGATTCCCACCTGGAGCATCTCTTGGCTCTCAGCCTTCACCACCTCCCTCCCCTGGTGCAGGACAGCCCCCGCCCGGTCCACAGGCAGATGGGGAAGGACGTAGGATGGAGGACACAGTCCCAAAGCCTCTCGTGTTGCCCGTGCCCGTGTCCGGCTGCAGGGTCCATCCAGCCCGACCGCGCCAGCCTCCACTGCGTTGGTCTGATAAACCACGCATTCAGTATTTGTTTCAGATATTTAAATACATTTCAGGGTTCAGATCACAGCTTCTCAACAGCAGTTAAATAAGTAACACATTCATATTTTGTAAACTGTTTCTCACAGCTTGTTTATTTAGGGTTATAACTCGATTTGGGCTCCTTATGGAAGTGTGACTCATTGTTTAATGTGTCAGCTCATTAGCAATACTTGTTTTTGCCTTATATTTCTGTGCTACCACTAATTGCTGAGCCCACTGTGAGCTTCAGCTTCCAATGACACCGTGGAAAAGGCAAGAAAATAGATCAGTTACTAGATAAAAGGCAACAGAAATAAACAAACTCATGAACCTGCAGAGAAAGCTTTTTAGCTGCTGTGATTTTACTCCAAGGAGACACTTCTTTTGCTTGGAAAATTGATGCCACCAGCTCCTGGGCTCTTCTGTGAGGAGGATTTGGGCAAGACCAAGCTAAGGAACACCACACTTAATGAAAATGCATCGGAGCCGCTTCTTCACATAAGTGAGCTGAACCACCGCAGCTCCAAACCCACCAGCCTGCCCTCTCTGCGGAGCTGGTGGGGCTCAGTGACTTCGTGCGCTGGCAAAGGAGAAATCCATGGGCTGGAGTTCGAGCATTTTCTTAGGGCAATTTATTTCTTTGATACACAGTCCTCGAGGGCCGTGACAGAGGTGGCCAAACCATCCCTTTGGCAAGAAGACAGAGTGGCCCAAGAAATGTGTATCAAGGAATTGTGCTGACAAACTACCCTGACCAAAGCATCCTCTCCAGAGAGGCGACAGCAAAGCTGGGAGCCGCTGCAGCCCCCCTAAAGCCCCCCTAAAGCCCAGCTGCTGAGAAAGGCATTGCAGCATTGCAGCAGGCATTGCCCCCGGCTCCTCCGGGGCTCAGCACCTCCTCCTCCTCCACCCGGATCCCTCTGCGCTGAAGCAGTTGTAGGAAAAGCGTACGGGCCGCGGGAGGGGTGGTTTCCAGGTTACACTCTCCTGCTCGAAGCACGACACATCTTCAGTAATTGACAACCGGAGACGGGAGAGCCCATTTTTGTCATTTAGATTTCATGGGCTCTCTGGAACGAGCCTTGAAAATCCTGGTGTTCATGGTCACACTGTCTCTGGGAAAGCAAATGTTCTGGACACGTGAACATCAACCTTCCTTTCTTGCTTCCCTGCTTGCTCGCTTGCTTCCTTTATTCCTTCCTTTTCTCTGATTCACTCGAGCAACATTTTTTTCTACTTTGCTGGCACAAGCTTCTTTCTAAGAAGAAAACTGCTGCTAGTTTCCTACATAGTTTTATGAGTTTTCATTAAGTATTTAAAGGAACAACAGCCACTGAATGAAAAGCATTTTATGGGAGAGAGAAGGAGGGGAAAAACCCCACAAAACTGGAGAGGTCAGTGATGATGAAAAACAAAGGGGAGAAGAGCCAGACTTGTCTGATTACTGTATTTAACTTTTTCCTCTTTGCAGAGCCTCCAGGGAGTGTTACTAGGAAGCGGTTGCTGGAAGGGGCTGGCCAGGTCCATGAAGGAGTCAGGCTGGAAGTGATGCTTTCTGGTCCATCCTCCTGCTCCATCCTCCAGCCCCAGCACCTCTCCGCCCTGCCGGGAGGACGGAGCCCTCGCAGGCAGCTTCTTCCCCGCTGCCCGCAGCGGAGCACGGCCGCTCACGCTGCCGAGCTCTTCCCCGCCGGGCG
>NW_010521976.1:0-3177 GCF_000687285.1 Phaethon lepturus
CTCCCCGGGCCAGCTTTACCTTCACGAGCTCAAAAGGAAATCTCTCGTGGAAAATGCGATTGATTCTGGCACCCCCGGAGAGTTCGAGCGTGTCCACCTGGTCTCCCGAACCTTCGATTCGCTTCTCAAAGTCCACGCCGAACTGTTGGACCATTCTGTGGAGAAGCAAGGGGATTAAACGGGCGCCAGCCGAGTACAAGGGTCGGACGGATGGACACCCAGACCGCGTCCTACAGCCAGCACCGCCCCACCAGCTCTGCTTCCGCTAGTCAGGGCTGCGTAACCGTTCTCCCCATTCCCCTCTGCTGGAGTTGCAGAAGCAACAAAATCTCCCTTTTGCTGTAGTCTGGAGAGCACGGGGGCAGGTCAAGAACGGACGCGAGTCGTCCTTTCCAACCCCGAGACCAAACCGTGTGCTTTAGGACAGGCAGGTCGTGCACACGGAGCACAGCAAGCTCGAGACGCTAACTCTTGCCTGCAGGCATGCTCAGCAGGCTTTTTTGGGAGAGGATTTCCTCGTCCTTCCCAGCAGCCTGCCAGACAAGCGCCGGAGGACACAGAATGTCTCCTAGGCGCCAGCTCAGCACCGCTGGAGTTGGCAGGGCCATCGCCAGCGCCGCTCGCTCCCGACGATGGGGCTATTCCGGGCTCTTCCTCGGAAGAGGCCACCGGCCGAGACAAACCAGCCTCGCATGAAGAGCGGGGCGAGTTTATTTCTGTGCCGGCGTTGTTTCTGGCTGGGAGAGGCACCGGGAACGCAGCACTGAGCAAGAGAAACCTACTGTAACAAAGCTTTGGTTTTTCGCGTGGGGTCATCGGGGCGGAATTTCTTGTACTCCTCAACCTCCTTCTCCAGGGAGAGCAGCTGACTCTGCAGCTTGCTGCGCAGCGAAGGCAGCGTCTCCCGAATGTGGTTGGTCAGTTGCTGCAAAAGGAGGGAGATACTGAATCCTCCGCACCGCACCGGCCGCAGGAACGTCCCTGTTCCACCAGAGAGGAACGGCAGCGCCGCAGAACACCGGGGAAGGGAACCAAGCCCACCTGGTTAAGGACTTTCTGCAGATGCGGGGTGCCCATCCGGTCGGCCATGTGCCGGTAAGCCGGGTGAGAAAGGAAGAACTTCCGCTCAGCTGCCAGCGCTGCCCTGATGTCCTTCTTACCATCAATGTCCTTCTGGCTTCGGTTAACGACGCCGATGTAGCCTGCAAGACGACATATTGCGGCTCTTGCTACGGACAGACCCAGCCGAAGGCGCCCGAGCGGGGCCGTGCAGCTCCGGATCGCCATCCGCAGCCGCTTCCCCCGAAGCGCAGGGCAGCACAACGGGCCTGGGCTCCCCAGCAGACACCGGAGAGCGCAGGAGCTGCCCTTCGACTCGTTTTGAAACGCCGCTCCCTCCACACGAGGGACGAAAGTCGTGGCGGGGAGGGTACGGGGTGACGCAACGCCCTCGTGGTTCGTTATACCTCTTCGTAAAGGAAGCAGCTTGTTCTCCAGCACATCTCTGGCATCTGTGCCTTCATCCATCAGATCCAGCTTGGTGATCACTCCGATCGTCCGCAAGCCTGAAGCGGGCACGCAGACGAGCAATTGATTAACCTCATTTCACAGAAGGCCTCAAAAGGAGGCAGGCGGGCGCGTAACCAAAACAAACGCGGACTCGCCAGCGAGGAGTGGAACCGCTGGCCCTTCCTCAGCTGTCAGAGGACGGAAAGTCCTCTGCAAGAGGAGGAGGAGGGGCGAGAAGCCCCTCTGGTGCCAGAATTGGGCAACCCGTTGCCGAGACTCTGCCGCAACAGCCCTCGGAGGCTTTATCGCTCCACACCTGGGCCGACCCGGGGCCTGGGGCAGCGGCGCGGGCAGAAACAGGCGGGAGGACGCGTGGGTCTTACCTTGAGGATCAACTTCTTTTGCCATCTTGAGCGCGTCCGAGTTGGCCAGATCCATGTTCGCTGGCGTGACAGCCAGGATCAAGCTGCTCTCCCTGCTGATGAACTGCAGGATCATGTCTTTGATCTGGTACTCGATGTCCTGCGGTTGGTCCCCCACCGGCACTTTGGTGATACCCGGGAGGTCGATCAGAGTCAGGTTCAACACTGAAAGGACAGAGACCACCCCCGTTGGGGGTCAAGGGCCTGGTGTTGGGAGCTGTCGGTCTTGCAGCTGGATCTCTTTGGATCCACTGACAGATCCACCCCTCCGCAAGCCTTACGAGCCCCTCTGAAGGCAGAGTTACTGCTGTATTTGCTCAGGGGGTGGCCCAGGCAGCCCCCGTCGGCCCCCAGGCCGGAATACTATCAGCCAGACACGCGTAGCAGCCAGCGTTTGCTCTTAGGACACAGGCTGGGCTAAACCCCCCAGCCGCTGCGTACGCAAACGCCGGGTTTTCTTCGCTCGCAGTGTTTTAGCGCACGGAGGACCGGGGCAGAGAAACAGCTCGCTCACCGTGCGGCGAGTAGACGCGGAGGTTGATGGGGACGGGAGAGATGCCTTTGTTCGTTCCCGTCACCCTGTCGGTTTCCGCTTCGATCTCCTGCCGCACCTCGTCAAAATCTGTGAACTTTTTGGATTTGCAGTGCAAAAACTCGGCATATTCTGGAAGAAAGGGGGGGAGAGGGGGAAGTAAAATTAAAAAAAAATATGGCCAAGCTGGAGCCCAGGACGCACTCTGAGATTCAGCTAGTTTAGAGACGTTTCTACGCTGCAAAGCAGAACCAGCCACGCGCTTCGGTGCGACACCGAGCAGCCAGGCAGGGTCGGCGCCCCAGCGAGGCACCGAGGACCTGCCCAGGGATTAACCTGGTTGTCTTCAGCCTCCTGACTGGCAGCAGCCCCGAATAAACTTGGCCCGGCCGCCGGGGGCGCTGGCAGCAGCTGCTTTGATGTGGACTCGGGCGTTACGGTTCCCTTTGCCAAAAAAGCAACTGCCCTTGGGTGAGATGCTGGCAGGCGGCCGGCCCTGGCTCCAGCTCGCCAACCTCAACATCAGAATGGCCGTGTTTGTTTTCACCCGGGCCTGTTTGCCTTTCAGTCCCCGCTGATTGCTTTTAAATGTTTTATTGCCTGGACTCCTAACGCCAAGGAAAGCTCCGAGTCTTCAGCTGCCAAGGGGCCCTGGGTGCGCCTGCGAGGCAGGGCGGCAAACCCCCCCACCGGTGCCGGCAGCACCCTCGTGCC
>NW_010521977.1:0-4120 GCF_000687285.1 Phaethon lepturus
AGCTTGGACGGCGCCGGTGCGCGGTGCCTTCAGCCAGCCCTATTGTCACCCGTGCCGGGGAGCGGGCTCCAGGCTCTCCCGCTGCCTCCGCGGTTCTGCCACCCGGCTCGCCCTCGGCGCGACGTGCAGCGCCGTGCACCTTGCAGGGGTGTGCAGTGTGGGCTTTGGGGCTTGCGCCCCACCGCCCTGCTGCAAGTCCCTGCGACTTCAGGGGCTACTGCAAGCTCCCTCTCGAGATGGCTCTCGCCTTCCCTGGAAGCAAAGTCGCTTTAGATGGAGGCATCGGCCCTCTCGCAGGTAGCTGCTGAGCCCCTTGTGCACCCCAGGGGTACGTCCTGCTCTGAGACGGAGCTGCTGGGGGAAAGTGGCCGAGCAGTTAAGGAAGCCTTTCCCACCGAGTCATTGTGTTTGCAGAGCCAAGCACTGCCATGCACTGAGCCCCTGAGTACCCATGGGTTATTCTCTGCTCTTCCTCTGTTGACAAAAGTGAGATCTTGTTTCTGAATTAAATCAATTTGGTATCAGTTAATGGCTTATTACAGCTAGTAATTTATCATGCAGGATTTAAGTGACATTTATCCAATTCACACCTGAAGTCTTCTGTCAACCAGAGGGTTTAATGGAAATGGTTTTGTATTCCCATCTCCTCTTCCTTGCAGAAAGAGGCATTAATCCTACACATTTTGGTTCAAAGTGAGAATGACATGCAAGGAAAAATGTTGAAAGCACAGCCTAACCATTCTGCCAGTCGGGACACATCCACTTCTCGCCCCGCAGTGAAGATTGGGCCAAATCTGCCCCCATTCTTCCCTGTCACACTGGCGGGTGCTTTCCAGCCGGGTGAGCAATGACCTTTGCTATTGATTGTGTCTCATTTGTCACTAGGCATTGTGCATTAAACTGGAGAGTCTTCTCTGCTGTGCTGACAGCAAGTGACTATATCTCGGATGCTAATCTCAGACTCATTGCTATTTTAATCTCATTATTGGGTGGAGTAGACTCTGTTTGATAGCAGGTTGCCTACGATGGCTGTGTCAGCTACTCTGTGAAGTCCCAGAGGGAAGCAGAGCAGAGGGTACTGCATATTCATTCATGCGCCCCTCTTCCCTGTCAATACAGTGCCTTGCTGGGCTGCTCTGTCCCTGGAGGATGTTGGTGCTACACTCTCCCTGCTTGTCCACTGGCACTGAGAGCAGTGAAGCTCTCTGTGTGGGCCACAGTAGGCACAGGAGAAAGGGTGGCATGGCTGTGACTGAAGGTGAGGCACATAGTGCCTTGAAGGCTTTGCAAGGTGTCCAGTGTTCAGCAAAGCCAGGGTGCTGGAGCTTAGCAGTGACTTAGTGACAAGTACAAAACTGCCAGCTTACAAGTCTGGGCTGCAGGAGAGGGTATTTCCTGAGTTGTGCTGTGTGAACAAGCCACTTCTGTCCTCAGTGGTTAGGAGGGCAGAGCGCAGTCTGTCAGCCAGAGCTGACCGGTGAAGGCAAAAACAGAGTCTCAGCCCTTCAACTAATGTTGAGTGAATCACATTTCAAGTGGGCACCAGATATGAGTTGCCCCAGGAAGATGCTTTGTGGAGGCCCGGGGGCAACTCAGCTACTAGCCAACCCCCTGCAAGCCTGAATCTCTATGTCCTGGCTCTTGTGCCACTAGTGCAATTATTAGCGAATTTGTCCCCTTTTACAGTGGAGTGCTGTTGGGTGACAGCGAAAAGTGAGGGAAAACAACAAAAGCAAAAGGAAAACAGATGTTTCAAAGAGTGGTGGTGGGATTCAAGTAACCTAGCTTAAATATCTGCAGTGGGGAAATCTCTCCCACCAAACTCAGTCATAAGGGACAAGGAAACCGTGGAATCAGATAAATATGAGAGGGAAGGTAGGGAGGAAAGGTGACGATGGATACAGGAAACCTAAGGAAAGGAGGAGGGCAGCTCTGAAGAGGGACCCAAAAAGACTGGAGATCTGTGAGTAGGGGACTCTGCTGCTCTATCGTCCCAAGGATGTCTGGGCCAGCAGTAAAAAAAAATATTCTTTACAAAGTGAGTGTGCAAGAAATGTTGAGAAGAAGAAAAGCGTTATTACTTTTGCCCTGGGGAGGAAAAGAGAAGGGTGCATATAAGATTACCTGTCTGCTTTTGGGGACCCTAGAAAGCTGGGAGAGATCCCTTTGAAATGGGAAGGTCTCTTGGCAGATTGTATATGAAACTTCCCCAGCATTTGCCTCAAGAAACAGAAAAACAGATGGAAAGAGACCCAGCAGGGAAGTGAAATCTCATTTATCTGCACAATGCCATCCTCCTGGCTCCAGCCAGCTCTCTGCATGTCAGCTACCATAGAGCCTACCCTGTCCATTCTGCTCCAGGCCTTCCCAAACCCATCCATCACCCTATGGCTTCTTATTTACAGGGAGTTTGGCACACGAAGTTGGGTTTATTGTCTATCATCCCTGCCACACATGCACATACACCCATGTAGATGCACATACACTTTGTCTGTTGCTGCAGCTCGGGATTGTCTGGAGTCCAGGAAATCTTTATGCACTCTTGCCAAAGTCTGAGCTTATCAGAGCCAAAGAGCAATCTGGCCCAGAGTATGTGCTTGAGTCTAGCTTGGTTCAGCCCTTGAGCATATAAACTGCACAATTTGTGGTCTGGGCTGATTAAAGGATCTTGATATTCTCTATTTCTCGGTTCAAGAGTTTCGTTCCTCTTGGCTGTGTCATGAAGAACATATGTGTAAAGTTAAAACTAGGACTGTCAGGGATCATGTTTGAAGTCAGATATGTGAATGAACGTAGATGATCTGATGTTCCTGCTTTGTCAAATACAAACAAATGCAGCAGGGGCAGTTTCAGAGCCTATTTCAGAGCCAAGGTGACATAACTGTATTTATAGAGGGAAAACACGCCTGAGTTTCTGTGTACCTACTCACTCCATGGCTGCCTTGCAAGATTACAAGCAGAGAGCACAGTAATAGCAATTGTATCAGTGAGCCCAGAGAAAGAGACTGCCCACAGGGAAAGTTACCCAAGATGGAAAAATAACCCTTATTTTCCCTTACAGGGTTGTGACCATCCACTACTAACCCAAAATGGATCAGAAATAGTGGCTGAGAGACAGCACTGCAACTCATTCATCAGCCCGGGGCCTACACCCTGTGTAGCTCTAAGGCCTTATCTTTGCTTTACACATTTCCTTGTTAGTAGGCAGGTTTGCTACCTCAAGAGGTAGGTCACTCGTAATCCTGAGGGTATATAACGGAAGTGCAAGGCATGGGGTGGAGTAAGGAGAATGTAGGTCTGGTGTTGTGAAGAACTACATGGGCAGCTTAACTTGGCATGCACTTCAGCTATTTCCTTTATTAATATATGAACCCTAGGAAGAGGATGAATTCTGGACTTGTTGTAATGTGTGTTTGTTTTAGAGCATCTCCTTACAAGGCCAGACTTCTTTCTGCCTGGCATATGTCTCAGGACAGAATTTCACCCTTTGCAGAAAAGGTGCATCAGCAGTGTGAGACCATTGCTGTTGCTGACATTAGTAAGTCTGGGACTAGAACCAACTTCTTGTGTGACTCTGGTCCTGACAGAGAGGGTGGAGTTCACTTTGGTGCACAGATGTTGACGAGCCTGAGCACTGAGGAGAACGAGGGATGCCGTTGTGTTATCTACCTGCATTTTGGAAGTGTGAATTTTACAGCTTCTGTAGGGTAAGAGAAATGGAAGAGGTGAGAAGAGGTTTCTGAAGTTAAAGATAGATCAGTGCGTGGAAACAAGTGATTAAGGGAAGGCTGGGACTTTTGGGCCTCTAGTACAGCAGTGTTGCATCAACTTAAGGTACCAAAACTTGTCTACACACTGTTTTGGTTTGGCAAACAGCTCAGACCTCCCCTGACAACAGTGCAGTACAGGTATTTATCTGCATTATTAATGCAAGATTCCCAGTGACACAGTAACACAGCATGTTAGCCTGCCCTCTCAGCCAGTGCAGAGATGAGGCAACCCATGTGCTCTAGCTGCACTTTCATCCTGCTGGGCAGCTTGAATAAATGCCCCCTACACTTTGAAGCAGACCTTCTGTTTAACTGCCCTGCAGCATTTAGCTGCTTTCTAGCTCCTGCTG
>NW_010521977.1:4151-9858 GCF_000687285.1 Phaethon lepturus
TAATGGTCCATCAGGTTCCCCATCAAAGGGCCCATGTCTGTGAGAGTGAGATTGGAGACACCTGCCTTGCATTCTCTTTGCACTTGTTCTCTCCTCTTGGCATTTTGCCCACGGATGACAAGGTAAGATGCCGTTTCCAGCTCTTTTGAGTTGTTCTGAGTGATGCCTTGATCCAGCTGGTTTGCTCTCGTTCTTAAAGAGAAAATCCTAGGAAAAAAACAAAGACTGTGAATGCAGAGCTTGGGTTTTGCTGGGTTGCTATTTGTTCCATTGGTTTTGAAGCAGGACTTCAAGTGCTTTGTTAATAGATTTAGCTGTTGGTCTCATTTTCCTTTGTTCCAGGTAACTGCCAATAAAATACTATTTCATAGTGCTATGCCTTCAGCAAATGAATTACCCAGCACCTCCTAAATCAGTCCCCAAGTAGCAGTTTGTTGTCCTTTGTGGACAGTAGAAAGACCTGCTTTTCAGACACTGCATTAAAGAGAAAACCCCTGTGCTGTCTACCTCTTTCCAGGGGAGGTCTGAACTGAAAATTTGCTCCCAGACTCTGAGCAATAACAGAAATGAATCTTTGAAAGGCAGAATCAGCTGATGATTCTGTAAGCAGGCTTTTCAGTTAAGAGGATGAAGACATCTCCCTCTAAACTCCCTGGATGCCCCATGAGGCTGGGGCTGCTATGATGGCAGAGGTTTCAGTGACTCAAAACACTCCTCATCTGTCTCATAGGTTGAAAGAGGAAAGGAAGAACCAAGGCCATTCTTAGGGTGTCTGCTGCCAGCTCCACAAAAAGGCACTGAGACTGGCCTCAAAGGATGTTACCTGCTGCCCTTCACAGGTGACAATGGCTGGTAAAGTGGCAAAGCATCTGGAGGAGGAACTATCAGCCATTGTAATTATGCAGCGAAGTGGTTCACCTAGTGAACAGAAGGATGGAAATCAGGTGCAATGGGGGCTGGGGTGCAGGAAAGATGGGGAGGAAGTTGAGTGAAGAGTTGTGGCTGTAACTTTGTGACAGTATTTCTCAAATGTAAGCATAGGCCTGGTTTTCTGGCAGTGTCATGGGGAACTCTGGATTCAAGGATACCTTCATGCTGCCCAGCTTGAGAGGGACAGTCTGAGAAAGCTACAACAAAGTGAAAGGCTGCACTGGAAATACTGAAAACCCCTTTCCCCCTTTTGTGGGAAAGGAGAGGGGAGAATGATCTAACTGGAGAAGTCTCTGACTTGTGCGATGTCCTAAAGCCATGTCTCATAACACAAACACAGGATGAAGGAAGACCCTCAAAAAGACTACAGTGAAGCAGAATGAATGAGAATAGTCTGCAGCCATTGTGCTGAGGGACTCTGCCTCAGTGTTCTTTGGACTTAAATTACCCTCCCAGTTCCAGCCTCACCTGGTGGGGTGAGGTGAAGTGACCTGTGCAGGGTCAACGAGGGAAAGTGGGACAAACTAGAGAAAACTCAGTCTGCCTCCCTGCCCCTTGATCTTTAGACCAGCATCCCCTGCTCTGCTGACAGCAGAAGATTTGTTTCTCTGCCACGCTGTGAGGTATCAGCACAAAATTTCCAGTGTTTTTTCTTCCCTTCACCAGTTTCAGCCACCCTGAAGCACTATGTGTGTGCATGCATCTTCAGCTCTCTGTCTTCAGCTGGTCAGGGCTGTTGCTGGTCCTGCGAGGCCACCATCTGCCTGCAGTTCTGTTCCTGTTGACATCTTCATTGCAAGGAAACCAGCTGTGAGGAGGGGCCAGTGCCAGCCAGGCCCAGGATGCCAACCTGGCAGCAAACAGCCCTAGCCAGACAGCTGGCGCTGTGCAGGCGGCGCGGCTCAGGAGCGGTGGCCGGCAGGAGCCAGCCTCCCCAGCCCCTCAGATGGTAGGCTGTGAATGGGAGGGTAGGGGGGCTAGTCAGGAATCAAAGAGAAATGTCCTACTGATTGATGGCCCTCATTTGCACATGAAACTGGGACCTCTCAGCCCTGCAGGCTCTGCACGTGTGTCTCAGCTGCTGTAACTGGGGCTTGGAGAGGAGGAGGTAACCAAGGAGGAAAAAAAAAGATCACTTCCAGCTCTGGACAACATAACTGTTTTCATTTAAGTGTCCTACGTCTGATTCTTGCTTGCCTTTACAGTTCCTAGAAGTTCGTTGCTTTTCTTTTTTCCTTTTTTTTTTTTTTTTAATTGCAGGTGAGGCAGAGCACCCAGGATTATGGCAACTTCTTCCACCTTCTTCTCTCCTTTCCTTTTCCTGTGTGTGCTGGTTCTTTCCGACATCAGTCTTGCAGTCTCCCTGGACCCTGGCACAAAGATCAAAAATGTCCCAGAGAACAACAACCATCTTCAAAACCAAGAGATGTGGATGCAGCAGCCCAGAAATGGGCACCACCACAAGCATGGCTTGGCCAAGAAGGAGAGGGTCCATGCCATGTCTTCTAGAGGGCAGCTGGCTGGGGAAGAGGCCCTCAGAATGGGTAGCGGAGGTCCAGCTGTGGAAGAGCTGGCAGCAGAGGGACAGCCAGCAGCCCTGAAACTGAACAAGGATGTGTTCCTGGGTTTTGAGTTCCCATATCCTGAGAGGGAGAACCAGTCCCCTGGGTCTGAGAGAGGAAAGAAGCAGAACCGAGAGCATCGGCGACACAGCCGTAGGGACAGGCTGAAACACCACAGAGGTATTTGAGCTCCAAGCGAAGCTGAAGCTGTTGGGCCACTTGAAATGTGTCACTTGTGTGAGGGCAAGGAGATGTAGCTGTGGTTGAGCCACATGGGTGTGTGGAGGGTGTGGGATGTGTGCCTGCTCTGGGGAGAAATCTGCCAAACAAAAGAGGCACAAGAAAAAAGGGGAACTCCAGAACCAGAGGTTTTTACTGCTGGCTGCAGTTTTGTGAAAATGACCTGGTTTGCCTTACAGGGGGAGCTCTGAATGTTCCTAGGACTTGAGGGGTTGTTTTGGGGTGGCCTGCTTTGTTTTGCTTTTTTAGCAAATGGTTCAATTTAATAACAAACATTTCCAAGCCATGCTCAGTCTCTCCACTGACTTTGAAACATGACCAGAACTAGAAATAATACAAAACCCCTACTTTGCTTGAAGATCAGTTTCTTCTCATCAGAGCTTGTATTCTGTATTTATGCTGAACTATAAAAAATAGAAATTTTGCATATGTGAACTTGCACTAATTACTTTAAAATGTTGCTTGTTTTTGACTTGGATTACTTCCTTTGCAGGTCAAGTTGTGAGTGTGTGTTTCTGTGGTATGGTATACTCAGTGCAAAAAACCTTTAGTTCTGTTAAAGCCAGGCAATTTGTGCCAACCTACTCTTATTTGACAAGCTGGGTATCAGTATCCCTGAGTTCCAGCTATCACTCCTCCCTGAATCAGTAAGAAGAGCTCTATTGTTTTCTCAGGGGACTGACTAAACAACTCAGGTTAAACAACATAGAAGAGTATACAACAAAGATGGTTTGAAGCGATATCCACAGACTACAAAACAGGCCTTGTTTCTTTGGTTTAATTTAAGGTCTATATTTTAAATTAATACTTAGGAAAAGCAGGGATCAGGCTGTGAAAATATTCTTATTTCAAGTTACGTGGGTCCTGACTTGAACTAAATTGGAATAACCCACTACTAAAATTGACCAAGATTGCATTCACAGGTATTTGCATCAGCTTCATCCATTGGTTTAAAAATGGTAAAATGGGTATATTTTGTACTTTTGAGACCAGAAGAAGAAATCCTTTGCTGCTTAAGCAAGAGAGAGACATATCTTTAAGAAGGTGTGATTATGTATGACTTAAGTGTGTGCAAATGAAGATGCATTTACTCTGGACCAGATCTATCACTTTAATTTAATAGCATGTGACTCTGTTTTACACTGGTCTAAACAGCAGCTCAGGGTGGTAGAACACTGGCCAGTGGCTGGATGAAATCTGAATTCCTTTGACTCAAATCTGTGTCACACAGAGAGAAAAGGGATGAGAAAGCTAATGTTACTGTACCTGTTGCCCTCTGCAGGGAAGACTCCTGATGCTGGGCCAAGCTCCTTGTACAAGAAACCCGAAAGCTTTGAAGAACAGTTTCAAAACCTCCAGGCACAAGAAGCTACAAGTCTGACTCCCACCATGTTTCTCATCACTGCACTTGAACTTGGCGTTTCCACAGAAGAGCCTCCTGTTCTTCCAGCCACATCACCACGGTCACAGGTAAAGAGACAGCTGGTAACTCTGCACTGTACCTTGACGCAGACAGAAATCTCCTGCAGATAAGGTCCAGTTTCTTTTTTTTCTTTGTTTTTTGACAGTTAGAGGTAAGTGCTTGCTTAACACCCAAGCCCTCCCTGAAAAGCAACTCTCTGTCTTGGAGACATCTAAGTATCTCTTCTTCATAAACGGTTCCTTTAGTTGCTTCTCTTCCCTGCCCTACCTCTCCCTTAGCTAGCCATCTTCCTTCAGCTTCAAGGACCAGAGAGGCAGTAGGAGCACTTGGCTGGAGAGGCAGCATGTCCTAATGCGCCTTGCTCGCCTTTTGTCCTCACACAGAAGTAGTGGAAACTTCCCTCTTGGCTTGAGCTGCAACAAGGGAAAGCTCTTCCCTTTTGAAAATGAAATGCCAAGAATCCCCAATGGACAAGATAGGAGTGGAGGTGGGGGGAAATCATAAAGCCTTTTTAAGGTCTAAAAACACCAGGAAAATTTGCAAAGACTTCGGTGTCACTACAGAAGTGTAATCCATTGTCTCTTTGGTTTCTTGTGGTTTGCAGGCCCGTCTCAGGCAAGATGGGGATGTGATGCCCACCCTAGATATGGCACTCTTTGACTGGACAGATTATGAGGATCTCAAACCAGAAATGTGGCCATCTGCTAAAAAGAAAGGTGCTAAATCTCCCTGTTCTCTTTCCCAAAAGTAAGGCTTGTCATTCTGTAAGGCTTGTCCTATGGTTAGTGTTCACAGATGTGCTGAAGGATGTGAGATCGTAGTGGTGGGGAAAGAGAGAAAAAGTGTAATACTGATTGTGTTTTGTGCTCATTTTCAGAATGTTTCTCATTTTGGATGCGTAGTTTGAGGGCAGAGGAAAAATGATAGGTGGAGGGTTGAGAAATAGGGAGGATCACAGAATCACAGAATCACTAAGGTTGGAAAGGACCTTCAAGATCATCAAGTCCAACCATTAATCCAGCGCCACCATGTCCCCTAAACCATGTCCCGAAGCACCACATCCACACGTTTTTTGAACACTTCCAGAGATGGTGACTCCACCACCTCCCTGGGCAGCCTGTTCCAATGCTTGACCACCCTCTCGGTGAAGAAATTTTTCCTCATATCCAGTCTAAACCTTCCCTGGCACAACTTGAGGCCATTTCCTCTCATCCTATCACTAGTTACTTGGGAGAAGAGACCAACACCCTCGTCGCCACAACCCCCTTTCAAGTAGTTGTAGAGAGTGATGAGGTCTCTCCTCAGCCTCCTCTTCTCCAGACTAAACAACCCCGGTTCCCTCAGCCGCTCCCCATAAGACTTGTGCTCCAGACCCCTCACCAGCTCCGTTGCCCTTCTCTGGACACGGTCAAGCACCTCAGCATCCTTCTTGTAGTGAGGGCTGAACACAGTATTCAAGGTGCGGCCTCACCAGTGCCGAGTACAGGGGCACAATCACTCCCCTACTCCTGCTCGCCACAGTATTTCTCATACAGGCCAGGATGCTGTTGGC
>NW_010521978.1:0-1364 GCF_000687285.1 Phaethon lepturus
GGGGCGGCGGACTACCGCCCGCCGGCGTCCGGACGGGACTCCGGTGCGATTCTCCCGGAGACCAGACCACTAAACCCGCGTTTTCTTCCTTCCAGCAAATTCCTTGCTGCCCAGCCCTCAGAGGAATATCGGAGGAAACCCGGCTCCGAGGACTGGGGCTTTACTGAAGGGATGGCTTCCTCCGCTCCCTCGTCCTCCAACGACGCTCCGGACCCCACCCCAACTAATTTACGACCCACAAGTAGGTTTTATTATTTTCCTCGTTTAAAGTATTTTGGAGGCTTTCTCCACCTAGGCTTGAAAAGACTAATTTCGAAACGAAACGATAAATCCGTGAAGCCCTGTTCCGCACCGTTAAGCAAGGTGCGGAAAGTGCTTCCTCCGCTCCCTCGTCCTCCAACGACGCTCCGGACCCCACCCCAACTAATTTACGACCCACAAGTAGGTTTTATTATTTTCCTCGTTTAAAGTATTTTGGAGGCTTTCTCCACCTAGGCTTGAAAAGACTAATTTCGAAACGAAACGATAAATCCGTGAAGCCCTGTTCCGCACCGTTAAGCAAGGTGCGGAAAGTGCTCTACACAAAGAAACCATCTTCCTGGTGGGAGCGGGAGGGGCCGGTCCGTGGCGAATAAAAAGCTTGGAGGAAAAGCCCACCTCAGCGGCCAGGGCTGCCTTTATCTTCCAGCCACATTTGAGGGATTTAGACAGTAAACTGAACCCCCAGATGGCCAAAAAACGGGGTGTTGTGAGGGCCGTAGAGATAAAGAACACGTTAAAGGGCGAAGTTACACCAGGGGCTTAAAGCGAGTCCCCCCCCCTTACATTTTATAAATGCTAATGCCGCAGCTTCCTTTCAGCCTACGCTGAAGCCTGTAATCAAGCGAAATTTGGATGCTAATTGTAGCTTTTCAAAGCCTTGTATTCCTAATTGCTCTGAATTCGCCTTGAGTTATTGAGGTGTGAGTGGGAAGCAGAGGCTGCTGCAGGTGGATAGAGAATCAGTTTATAGCCCTGCCAGGCAATTCAGACTGTCGCCTACCGAAAATAAATTAAAAAGAGGCTGGATGCTATAAAGCAGCAGAGACAAAGAGCGGGCAACAGTAAGAAATGAAAGGTTGTCAGGCACAGCAAAGCGGGGAATAGCTTTTACCCTGAAAGGGCTACGAGGCACGAGCATCAGTCTCATTACTGTCATTATTCTGCAGCTGGAAGGAACGGGGGAGGGGGAGAACGGCAGCACCGGGGCTCGTTCCAGGTGGGGCTGACAGGCTCTGTTGCCTTCGGCTGAGGTGTCATACGCAGAAATCGAATTAACTGACAACGCGGCTAAAAATGAGATAACCTCTGCCGGCAGCACCCCG
>NW_010521979.1:0-1327 GCF_000687285.1 Phaethon lepturus
GCTTCCACAAGTCCCAGCTCCTCGAGTAAAATCGCTCCTCCGGGAGTATGGCGTGCAAATCTGCTGCCCTTCAGTAATACTGAAATGGCTTTCCCTCCCTTACTTACACAGGAAGGGAAAATGAATGGGCCTAATAATTCTGCATATGCAGGCTTGCACTTAAATGAATCAATGATTTCGCAGTCTAAGAGTACCCTAGTCTTCAGTATCAAAACCCAAACACAGGACTACATTTTCTCCTAAAATACTGTAAAAGAATTTGAGAAGGGGATGACTACAATGTTCCTTAACTGATACGACAAAGCAAAAAAAAAAAAAAACCAAAAAACCCCCCCATAAAATGACAACACTTAAGTGTAAAGTAAGTCCTCTTAGTTCATACAGCCAAAATACCTGATCCAATCTACATTTAAATCAATGGCCACCTTCCCATTTATTTCCCTAAGCTTTGGGTTGGCCCCAACAAAGGGACAATGGAAACTGAAGTGCCATTTAAAAAAAAAAAAAAAAAAAAAAAAGGTATAGCATAGGAAATTACACACAGAAGAAAAACTCAGGCACAAAAAAAGTCTAGAAAGTATGTTGCTAAACTGTTTCAAATTAATTGATTCCAGATGAGACCTCTGTTTCTCATACACTGAAGATATTTCACTAAGCATCCAGCTCACAAAATGGATTCAAAATGGGTTCGGGGTTCACCAAAAAGAAGAGACACTTACTTTAAATTTTTATGGCGTCTGAGCTAGAAATAACTTCTAAGAATAATGTAGAAATCCCGGCAATAAAGTATTTGTTTCTCAAGTTATGCTTTTTTTAGTCACAGCATTTGCAGAAAACAAAAATGTTAGTCTCAGTTTACTGGAACTCTGAACTTCATATACATTTCTTACACTAAATTAAATTAAATATGTCAAATGTTGTCAGAATAGCATATTAATTGAAGCTGAAATCACATGATTTTATCAGATAATTCACAGAAATCATTCTAATCTTTGTAGTTTCCTCATACTGTTATGCAAAAGAAGAAATAATTTGGCTGTCCTGCCTCTCAATCAACCATTCCATACATATTTCCTTCTGAAACTGCTGATGATAAATTGCAATGGCTTATCTCATGGCTTGACACACCCTATTGTAGCAGCATTTCTGGTAATGAAGTAATGTAGTTCTTAGTGATTTTTTTGGACAAGTGACGCTTAAAATTTTAGCAAAGTTAAAGGTGATGTAGAGAAGTCTATAAATAGCATTCTCTATCCATGCTCATTCTTTGATGCTTTAGTGTAAAGCCAAGGTGGGGGGGGGGGGGGGGGGGGGAAAAAAAACTATC
>NW_010521979.1:1358-2916 GCF_000687285.1 Phaethon lepturus
GGGAGGTAAAAAAATCCTATTCCAGGGCCTAAGAACAGGAGCCTGCAGGAGAAAAATGTCTTTTAGGTAATTTTCCTAAAGAATTTCCAATTGTTTTATCGAAGATCTTGTTCTTAGTTCTGTAACTTTATTCTGTTGTTCTCCTGCAAGAGGAAGCAGAACTGCTTTAGAAGTAGTCAGAAACTTCTGTTTTCTAGAGTGTAGTTGACTAAGAAATAGGCTAGAAAAACGTTTTGCGTGTTTAGGTATGAAGTGCAAACCAGACCTTCTGCTCCCATCTCCCTACTGTTCTTATTGCCCACCTCCCCAGCAACACGAATTGCGCCGCTCTACTATGAAAATGCTGTTCATAAGCAAACATCTGCAATTCCACTTCCATATACCTCTATGTATCTCTCCACATAAAATCATCCAAAGGATTGAGTACAATCACCACTTTGTGTTCCAAATATCAGTGGACTGACCTGACTGAGGCAGATGTCAGATTAATTATTGCAGAACTTCTACACTGAAAGGAAATTTATTTATTGATATACATTAGCCAGCATAGAAAAAAAGAGCAAAGTATTTACTGGGAGAATCACACAGACTTTGGAAACACTGAAGAAAGCATAAGAGCAAGGGTGGGGGAAAGAGAGACGGACGTTCAGTATCATCTGAGTGCGTGCTTCCTTGCTTCCGAATCTGTTACTGCCTTTCTCGTTCAACAGTTTCATTATGAAATAATTAAAAATATTTAATTTCTTAATAGAGGGGTGCAGAGTCCGTGAAATTCTTATTGTATCACCATCACAAATCAACAGGAAGAAAGTCTTTCCCAGGGAGTTACTATTCATTGGAACGTGAAAAAGAAATGAGCATTCGCCTTATAAAGGGCCAATTTCTGAATTAGTGACCTCATTTGCTAAAGAGGTTCCTTTGTCACAGATATCTTGGTAGGTAAATACTGTGTTACACAGCCACGCTATCCTTTGTAGCAACGGTACAAAGAAGATCTCCTAGCACACACTGGTTCTCTCCTCACCAAATGAATATTTAAAAGAGTAGACAATAAAGGGGAACTTCTATAGAAGGTAAAGGCATTTATATCATGATGTCAGACTGTTATATGTGCTCCCAAGGGACTGCACAGGAAGCACTTTTATTCTGAAAGTTAACGGTATTTATGGGGACCTGCAGCCTGATCTATTTTCCTTTCTTAGAGATGTACTTATGCACGTATCACCCAAGGGTCTAATGCTTCTTGGACTAGCCCGTATTAGAGACAGATACCATTTTGGTACCTTGTGAATAGTAATACATTTGAAAGCCAGCAAGCAAAATAATAATAAAAAAAAAAGGATATAAATCGAAGTCTTTCCCTTTTTTATTCTGAATAGAGTATCCTTCATTTCATGCACTCATCATTTCTGCATATCCATTTCATGCCTGGGAGCTACAGCGCAAGTAAAAGATTTTCAGTTCAGGGCTTTCAATATCTGCTTATCCGGAGGAACATTTTTAAACGGACAAACGCTCGCCACCCCCGCCTCCCCGAGCAAGAGATGAAGAAGGAAAA
>NW_010521980.1:0-585 GCF_000687285.1 Phaethon lepturus
CGTTGCCTGCCCTCCTAGGAAGTTTAAGGACAGCTGGGGGCATCACGGCTGCAAGCCCTGCCTGTCCTGTACCCTCATCAACCGCATCCAGAAGTCCAACTGCACAGCGACGACCAACGCGGTCTGTGGGGAGTGCCTGCCGGGGTGAGTGGGGCTGGAGCCCGGCTCGAGCAGAGCTGCGGTGGTCGCACCTGGGAGCACGCAGGGAGGGGATGGGCAGAGGGGGCTTTATCTGAAGCCACCCAGAACTTGGGACGTAATAGGAGCGCTGGTGACCCAGGGCTGCCTCTTTGAGGACGCTGCTAATGACATGCAGATCAGACCCGTCCAGTGCCCCCCTTGTAGCTCCAGAGAGGGGAACCTGAAGGCTCCCATGAACAAGCAGTAGAAGAAAACTCCTTCCACGCCGGAGTTGCTCCTGTGGACACCAGGGTGGCTAAGTCCTGGGAGATGAGTGGCTGTAGACTGCTACAGTTGGTGGTCCCCAGGGAGGAGGACAGACTGTGCCTCGGGTGACGGGTTTGAGGAGCTGCTGAAACGAAGACTGCTGCCTGTGAAATGCTCGAGGGCTGCAAACCACGTGCT
>NW_010521980.1:614-827 GCF_000687285.1 Phaethon lepturus
ATGAAGGGGGCGGGCCTGTGGTTGGGGAGCCTCTTCCCAGATGCAGCTGTAGGCTGAGGTGTTTCTGTGGCTTTGTGGAGCTATTGGTCACTGTCGCCCACTTTAGCGGACGCAGGGCTGGGGGGAGGCAGTTTGAGCGATGTCGTTCCTTGGCCAAAGTGGCGACAGGCACGAAAAAGTAGCTGTGGGTACAGCCCCAGCCAGCGATGGAGG
>NW_010521981.1:0-547 GCF_000687285.1 Phaethon lepturus
GCCGACGCGTTCGGCTGCCGCCTTCCTCCGGGTCCCACCGCGACAACGTGCTGGTAGAGGCCGGGCAGCCCACTGCCTGCATCTGCTCTGCCACGGTCCCAGCATGGCGGAGTGCGTTGCTGCGCGGGTCCTGAGCCGCGGGTGACGCCGGGCCTGTGTCAGGACTCCTCTGGTACGTTGCAGTTCGTGTTTGGGGAGTAAGAGTCAGTGAGAAGACGTCTTTCAGTGGAAATTCAAAGGAGAGAATTCCGTCTCTCGTCTTCCCAAAGAGGAAAGAGAGTCCCAAAACTTTACATTTAGAATTGATGGGTTTGTTCTTCTCTGGTGTCCTTACTCAGGAAGGACCTTATGACCCGTTCTCCAAACCAAGCAGGTCGTGGGTAAGTATGGAGAACCCTAGTGACTCAGTTGTGGGGTTTTGTTCTCAGAATTCCCTTCTGCACTCTTTACAGAACAGTTTGCCTCCTAGTTGGTAGCCAGTGACTGTGATGGCATTTTAGTCCCCTGTCCAAGTAGAGGGAAGATGACGTGAAAGGCAGGAATGGGC
>NW_010521981.1:574-2942 GCF_000687285.1 Phaethon lepturus
CCAGCCTGTTGGTTCCTGAACAAAAGGCTGATGTGCTCTGGTATGGGAGATGCCACCCACAATGCCTTTTATGCACTGCTTTGTTACTGGCTTGCAGGTAATATGTTTTGCAATCTGTGATGTCTTTGGTCTGTGTAAACAGTTGATTGATTTTCACAGATTGTGTGAAAATTTTTCTCCATTAGCTGCAGAAGATTAGTAAGAGTATTTATCCTTTTTTAATAGTCCAAATATTGTTTCAAGCTTTTATTTAAATTTCTTATTATCTGATAATTGCCTCATTTATCTAAACAAGGCTCCCAAAGTCACTAGATCATAGAATAATGGAATCATTAAGGTTGGAGAAGACCTTTAAGATCACCTAGTCCAACCATCAGCCCAACACTGCCATGCCCACTAAACCATGTCCTGAAAGTGCCACGTCTACACATTTTTTGAACACTTCCAGTGATGGTGACTCCACCACCTCCCTGGGCAGCGTGTTCCAATGCTTGACCACTCTCCGTAAAGACATTTTTCCTAATATCCAATTTAAACCTCCCTTGTTGCAACTTGAGGCCATTTCCTCTTGTCCTATCACTAGTTACTTGGGAGAAGAGAGCAACCCCCACCTCACCACAACCCCCTTTCAAGTAGTTGTAGAGAGCGATGAGGGCTCCCCTCAGCCTCCTCTTCTGCAGACTGAACACCCCCAGTTCCCTCAGCCGCTCCTTGTAAGACTTGTGCTCCAGTCTTAAGGTGGTTGATGGTCCAGTCTTAGATTTTCGTTAATGGTCTGAGAGGTGTCACACTCTCTGTTAACTTCTGTAGGCAATAGTTTGTTTTAAATGCTTAACACTTAACCAAGATGCGGCAAAAGTGTATGTGTAAAGGTCTTTCCCTTTGGTATTTCTAAGTAGAAACAGAAAGTAATCATTTTTTCCTACAAACAGCTGAAGTAAGGGCATCTGTGTACTGATGTGTTCAGTACCTGTCCCAGCGTGGAGACCTCTTAGCTAGGACTTTCACCAGATGTGCTTGGCTTCTGATGTTAATTAAAATCACCTTGTTGACATGATGAATAAGCTGATTTTGTTTCCTGATGCCTCCATTTGTCTCACCCAGCCACAGCATATTGTTACGTAGCTCCTTTTCAACAATGACTAGAATGTAGGGTTTTTTTCCTAGAATTTGTAACAAAAATTCTGTCTTGTTATGTGAAAAAATAACTGTTCTGCATGTTGTTATACTTCTTGCCTCAAATTTTTACTTCTATGGGGTTTCTTATTCCTCAGATACCCAGTGGATTTTTTTTGAGATGGAACACAAACAGAAATACACACAAACACAAGTATATAAGTAACAAAAGTATCTTCTTTGGAGTATCTCTTTTTGTGAGAACAGCTTTCTTATTTTAGGATATGCCAAGTACCTGATATGATGGAACCGTTATAATTAATGTGGTTATTTTAGGCTACTTTAAAGGGACTTTCAAAAAAAATGCTCGGTTATTTTCCTAAATTTACTAAATAAGTAAATAGCACGTTACACTGTTGGAAAACATGCTCTAATTGATTCTAACTGGTTTTGCGTTAAACAGAATTAATTATTTTGAACTTCCCATGGACATAAAATGAAGTGTAAAGAAAGAATAAAATAGAGGGAAAAGGACCTAAACATGCGTAGAAGTGTTACATCTCCCTTCCAGACAAGTGTCAGTCTAGCGCTGATGGAAGTAGCGTACGGGGCCTGGACCCCGCCAGCAGCATCTGGAAGCAGGAGTGCAGGAACGCGGAGGGGTTTGTAGCTGACCGTGGGCTTGCAGCGTGCCACGCCTCGGGAGTGCACCTGCAGGTTATGGGACCAAATCATCATGCTGCTTTTGGGTGAAGAAGGCTTTAAAACTCTCAAAATACAGGCTGCTGTATTACTTTAATGAAAACTAATAACAAGCAGAACGCTTCAGTAGCTAGTTAACCTGAATAACTTGAACTGCTGGCCCCAAGATTAACGTCCACATTGTGGCCACGTATATATCTCTCCCGTTCCAATTCTGTAAGTGTTATAAAATTACTGAACTATAAGGACTTTTTAAGTCAGATTTCTCTGGCTGGAAAGACAACTGCTTTTGAAACAGAAATAATGAAAATGAAAAAGGCATGTAAATATTCCATCTTCAGAATTAGCACAATATCATCAGAAATTGCAATGTACAGCTGCATGTTCTGTTGTGATTGGGGTTTTTTTGGGAGGAGGGCATCCACCGGGCACTAAAGGCAGTGCTAGGACGAGAAGAAATTTAAAGCTGAGTTGACTCTAATGAGATGGAAAGTATCATCCAACTTCAAGTGAGTAGTTGGGGCCTTTATATCACACCACCCCACCCCCC
>NW_010521981.1:2973-17459 GCF_000687285.1 Phaethon lepturus
CCCCACCGCACCCCACCCCCCCCCCCCCAATATGTTTAGACCAAAAGTTTGCAGAAATGTTAAGTTTTTTCATGTAAGGAAATTACAGGAAAGTTTTGTCAACCTTGTTTGTTTGTAATAATATGTCCTGGTTTCTCACCCAAATTTATGGAGAAACATTATTTTAAGCAGTTGTCTGCAGTGACTGAATGATTTACATTATTTTCTTTTCATGGTGGACTTGCTCTGAGGACAGAGGAGTGATCGAACTTTGATTCCTTAAATTCTGTTTAATTTGAGATCTATGTCTTCTGAATTATGTGATGGAAACAGACTTGCCGTGACATTCCATTGCCGAACATTTGGATGGTTTCATGCTGCTGTGGTAGGTCACCATTTTGTGACCTACTATGTTGCAGCATGGAAAAGTATGAACCAGAAGTGGTTTCAGGTGCCGCACATTCCAGAAGGCAACTCTTGCATGATCTGGTGTTGTGCTAGATAAAAGCAGTAATCCTATTCATGTCTGATGGTCTGCTTTTTAAAAAGAGCTTCAGATTTAAGAGACCCAGTAGATTACCATGTGGAGACTCTTGTGCTGATTTTCTGGTCAAATAATTGCCAAAACTTGGGCACCGTAATTGATTCCATTATTTGGTGCAGTATATTTATAGGAAAATACTTCTCAAAACATCCATTAAATGTTGAGGTTTTGACATGCTGGTTTCTAGCAATTACCATAGATCTTTCTTGCAACAGAGTGTAGTACATTAAAAGGTGAGAGAGAAGCATAAACTTGCGTATGAAACAAATCAGGCTGCAATTAAGACTCAGGGGCACGGTCCATTTTGTGCTACTTTTCCTGTAGATACAGACATATGTTTGCATTTATTTGAGTAGTTTTGGGGTACTGTCTGGTTTGCTTTACTGAAAGCATGCCTTTTGCTGAGGATATTGTCTCATGAACATTTCCCTTTTCTGTCAGGATGGCCTCTACTAGAACAATATTTTCAGTAGCCATTTTTATCTTGGAGAAACAAATGTCTGATTCATTTTTCTAGAAAAACCAGGAAGCTGTAAAAAAGAGAGACTGAAAAAGAAATGCATACTATTACTTACAATTTAATTTATAAAGGTATAAAGCAAACTGGAAGTAACTGTTAGATGCTGAGCGGGTATTACAGTTCTACTGTTTTCCTCATATTAATCTGAACCTCATGTGAAGAACAATTTAAGATGAGCTTGTTATTAAAAAACAAAACCAAAAAACACCTACACATGTGAAAACCTCAAATTAAAGCAGCTTCAGCACCGCAACATGTTTTTGAAAACATGCAGCCTGTGCATCTGTGTGAGCCATGTTATCTACCACAGTGTTCAGTACTGCTGCTGCACTACGGCCGGTGCAGATTCTGACGATCACGAAGTGCTTTTCAGAGCAGGAGAAGACGCCAAATGGGGAGATTTGAGTTGAAAGTTCTTTCTGGCCTGTATGAGTTTGAGATTTTTTTTTAAATGGAATTACATGATTAATCGCTAAAATGTTCCAGTTAATTTTCTTGGACTGAAAAAACCTGCGTATTAATAACTACGTTACTAAGCATGGCTCTTTTTGCTGTAGGAGTGATTAAATCCTAAAGGCAAACTCTTCTCAGATTTGCATACAGATCTGTTCTTCTGGCCTTCCTGTATGCTGGAAATACCCATGGACATTTTGCTCCTTTAAAAAGCAGAATGACTGCATGCTGAAAGAAAAGCGGAGCCTTACAAAATGGTGTACCACAGTAACCGCGGCAGTAGGATGATGGATCTAAGTATGCGCAATCCCGAGCAATAACTAAGGGATGGGGTGTTGATGCGTTGGCGTGTCGCTGGTACTCGTCGTGTACGCGCCTTGCTGTGCACGGCCTGGCCCTCCGTGCCGGTACCTCGGTTACTGTTCTCCTTCCCCGGGGATAGCAGCCTTTACTGTTGCGGTGTGTGTTGGTGAAAAAGCATTCCCTTAACACAAGCGTTGTTAAAACTTAAAGATTAGGCCTTCATTGTTTTAACACCCATGACGGTGGAAGGAAGCGTAGAAATCTAACAGGAATGCGTCCTAAGAAAAAGAAAAGTCAAGTTAAAAAACTTGGGTTATTCTCATGCTTTCACTGTAATGAAATAGCTGTATTGAACATACGTGAAGTTCAGTTTTCCTTTCTGCAGATAAATATAATACTCCGTGGAAAGATTATCTTGACTCTCTTCAAAGAGTGCTTGCAAAGTGCAGAACCACCCGAAATTAGTCTGACCCTGTGTTGCTGAAGTCTCTGCCTTTGAGGTGGTGCTGGGAGAAGACTGTAGGTTTCTGTCCAGATGAGGAGCAGTGCCCCTTGGTTCGCAGCCTTCGCAGAGTCATTGCACAAAACAATTCAAATATATTTGATAGTTCGTAACCTGCTTGACTGGTACCAGCTCAACTCTCTCGAACATCTTGAGCCCAAGCTCCAGAATTGCTTTTAGGCTTTTAATTGCAGAACACAAATTTTCTCCTAAGAAATAAATTTGGCTATTTTGAAGTGGTATTTTTTTCTTGATGACTACTAGGAACACCAGGGAAGAAAAAAAAAAAAAAAAAAAAAAGTCTTAACTGAAATTCCTCTTGGGGCCATACGGAAAGTGCATATCACTGCAAAAATTCCACCTGATACCAACATGACATTTGTCCTCACTTTGTTGTGCATGTCAGTGTTGCAGCTTGCCTTTTTAGATAGCGGTTTAGGTACTGGCCGAAGGGAAATGTTTTCTAGTTAGTCAGAGCCCAGCCTTTTTACAAAAAAGCCAAGTTGCAAAGGCTGCTTTTGGTGTTCTACCCTAGGGTCTTTGAGACAAGGCTACGCCAGTCTAAAATTTTAATCGATACATGAAATGTCACTTGTGTTTTTTTGTTTTTTAATTAAAGCTGTGGTTTAAAGGCTGAGAGATTGCCGTTTACAAATGACTCATTTCTTTGAGTCACTTGAATGGGTATTCCTTCGGTAGTGTAATTCCAGAAGGGATATGCAGGAGTCTTGACATGCCAGATCATCTCTGCTAGATGATACTATACTACCTTATAGTAAAATCTCATCTTTAGAAACATTTATTTTATTTCAACTTAAAATCCTGGTGAGATCACCTCCGTGTAAAGCATTTAAATGCAGATATTTCAAAATAAGGATACAAAGCTGACTGATTTGTTTTAATTCTAAGACAGTTTGGATTTTTCAGGGCAAGTTTCGCTTTCATGAATATTGGAGAAGAAATACACAATGCAAACCACATGTAGGTTTGTTAAATTGTATGGTGCGTTGCTTTGAAAGGAAGATCATACGCATGAGTTTTATTCCAGAAGAGGGATTTTATGAAGAAAAGTGCCTGTGTGTTTTAATGCAATCTGTATGCACAAAGCAGGCAATAGAAATACTATTTTTCACTATGTGATATAAAGCGTTTTGTCTTTAATTCATGTGTTTGGAATTAAAAAAAAAAAAAGGTGTGAGTTGTAATGAAGATTAATAACATTTTAAATAAGCATAAGTAGTTGAAGACGAGACTGTCTTTTAATATATTTTGTAATGGGATGTTAGTCCAATGCGAAAGAATTTCTAAGATATTTTAACATATTGGTTTCCAGTGGTTGAAACAGGACTGAGAGCTAGCTGATCAGCGTTCCTTTCCAGTCCATTACTGCATGATGATTGAACACAACATTTGGTCTCTATTTTCATACTTTTTTTGTTCTTGGTAAGCCAGGAAATTTTAATACTGACTGGGATCTGGAGATGGCTGAATGTGGCTGAGTCCCAGAGGTGTTTAACTGGAAAATGCTAGGTGAGTAGAATATTGTTTATCATTATAGCAGGCTTGCAGGATCTTTATAGAACTCTCACTGAAATTGGTGGATACGATCCATTATTTTTACTTTGTAATTTTGAGAGTCACCTTTAAACAGATCCATTTCTTTGTATTGCATATGTGGTGAGATCACAATAGTAGCTTTTTTTTTTGTTGATACGACATTAGTAATTCGTGTAATGACTAGGCTGTGGTTTAGTCCTTAATCTGTTAGCGTTATTAAGCTAATTCTACTTTCACTTAATGCTTATCTGCTTAAAATAATCTAAGGGAAGATGATGATCACTTTAAACACAAGCGAGGCATGTGTACTTCTTCAGTTCACACAGCTGGTTTGGCCTTTCTTTTCTGTATGAGGTCAAACCTCAGATACTGGTGCTCGTTATGCCATGAAAAGGACTACAAATTTAAATCCAGAGTTGAGAAATGACGTACCTTCTGACATGATCATATGTGTGTGGAGCCCAGGTTCTTTTTGCTGTTGAGTAACAACATCGTTACTAAAAATCTTCAGAGTATTTTTCTTGAGGTTAGTAAAAAAATGGAACTGCTACGATTTGTTTTCCTGTGTCAGTGAGAAAGATTTATCCATGAAGAGTATTTCAGTTTAAATGCCTTAAATGCGAGCAAGTGAAATAAGATGCCTTTTCAAAGACATCTGCCCACTTTAAATACTGCTTGTGACCTGAATGCTTTACTTAGAGTGTTTGATTAGTTTACTCATTTCTAGCTAACATTTGTAGGAGGGATGATTCTCAGGCCTCATTAAAAGCACCTCTACTGAAATACGACGTGGTGTTTTTCTAATTCTTGCAGTGTTG
Source organism: Phaethon lepturus (assembly GCF_000687285.1). Classification (NCBI taxonomy): domain Eukaryota; kingdom Metazoa; phylum Chordata; class Aves; order Phaethontiformes; family Phaethontidae; genus Phaethon; species Phaethon lepturus. Next base: position 7,650 of record NW_010521981.1, read on the forward strand.
GAGACTGTGCTAGTGATGTAAATGAATCTAAATGCCTTCAATGGCTTTTCTTGAAGAGGAGAATATGAGATTTTCTTATTTGAAACACTCCTTATATTTTTACAATACCTTATGTATATCTTTACAAGAAAATTCTGAAGAGCTCACTAAACTTGTGACCTAGAAGGTTTTTGTTTGATCGCTGGTGAATGCTGTATTTAATTGTTAAGCTTGTTTGGTGATCTTATTGTTAGCAGTCACATTACTGTTAACTGGTGGCCTTTCTTTAGTGAAAGAACTGTTGCTGAAGACTTAGGAAATCTCTTTTATTGAAAGTTGATGAATAACAGCCATTCTTTTAAGACTATATAATTCAGCAGTGCACTCTCGGTGTTCCTTTAGCTGTTGAGAATTGCAGTGCATCTAAGAGCTGCAGCTCCAAGTGCCCTCTTGCTTCATAAGGTGCAAGCATGACTTCTCTAGAAGAAGGTGGTACCATCTTGGATATGCTCTGCTTTGTCTTGCTGCAGATGACCCCTTCTTACTTGTCCTGAAGTCAGTGGATGTTTTGTCATTCACTTGAGCAGAAGTAGGACAGGGGAGTTCAGTAGAATAGCCATGTCTGGATTATATCTTTAATAAAAATATTAAGCATTTGTTTAATGGATTAATAAGAATTGGTAGTTTTGGCTCTCACTAAGCAAAATATTGACTGAAATCTGTTCGAGTGTTGGATTGAAGCCTGCAATATTTGGCACCTGAGGGAAAACAGCTGATCCCTATCTGGTGGGATTTTTGCTTTGTAGAAGGATGAAAGAGAGTGTAAATATTCATCAGAAATTGTTCATATAGATGCTCACAGACAGACAAAAGTAAGCCACTGCTACATAATATAGGGGCTAATTAATTGATTTCCATAACTGCTGGAGAAAGCTCTCCAGCTCTTGCTGTGGGGAGAGCGCTTTGCTGCAGGAGTTTGGCCCAGCACCTCCCCTCCCTGCCCCGTTCCTTTCTTTTGCCAGGTGGGACTCTGGAGGTGGGTTTAGTTTTGAAGAATTGAACAGGCATATTAGTATGTATGACGCAGACTTGTTTTCAGGTACATCATAGTTGCCAAAAAGAAAGGGACCTCTATCATACAAGGTATGTGTTGTGACAACTCTGTCCTTTAGGAACACTGTGCAAATCATTTGTTCTGGCAATAATCACCATTATTTCTCTGACCACAGAGTTGTAACTGCATGGTTGGACTGAAATTCAGTGTGCATTTCTTTCTGCCAAAGAGACCATTCTCTTGCTGGGGTTTTGTCATTGGATGCCTCTTCCAGAATTAGTCCTTGAAGATGGTGCATCTCAGCAAGGCATATGGGGGTTCCCACCTGCTTAGGCAGTGCTTCAGGCTGTGTGGATTTAGCAAGCTAACTGCGTCCTGTGAAATACAGCCATAAATGAGTTTTGCTGTCATGGCCATGCAGAACTCACTGAAGTTTAATTTTCTTTGCTGCAAAGTGTAGTGAATAATCTTCAGCTGATTACACTGTGAAGATGCTTGCTAGCCTTTTAACCCTTTTTTACAAACTGGATGGCTAGCAGCTCACTTATTTAGAAATAGAAGTCAGACATGCATTCTACATGAAAAAAGATGAGGGGGACTTAGAAACGTGTGTATAGCTTGCAAGCAATTCAGTGCCTGAACAATTACGACTTCTCAACCCATCTTTTATTCCCCTCTCCTTTGTCATTCATGTTTATAGTAACGAGGCCCATTAACCTGATTTTTTTCTATGAAACTTCCTACTGCTTTATTAGGTCCAGTTTTTATTTCCCTGTGCAGCCTTTATTTTTGACTCCTTTATTTTAACAGCTAAAGCTGTCTTTAGTTATGCCTTTGCATATGATTTCCCTGGCTTGTTGACTCATTCACTACAGGGGATGAAAAGTTCACAGTTAATAAAAATCTAGGTGTTCACCTCCTTTTGTGTATTCTAGTACTTTACCTGCTGCACACTACTGAACTTGTTCTGAAGACAGAAATAATGTCTTCTCACTGGAGTTCATGTGGTGCCCTTTGGAGGGCTGTGCCAGTCCCATGGATAGCCTTGCAAGCTTTCCTGATCCGTTCCGTCCTTTTCCTAGCTAGGAGAGGGTGCCTGTGACACCATGATTGGAGCTGTAGTTGTCCTCCAGCGTTGAGGTTCCAAATGTGAAATAAAAAAAGGAGTTCATAATCTGGCTGTCTTGATTTGTGGGCACAGTAAGGCAACTATATACTTAAAAATTCCTGAGTTAACATATTTAATTGTGGGTGACAAAACTGTCTTGCAAATTACAGGCACAAAGTAGGGTGACCTGCAGAATGTTTATGAAGTCTAGGGGTTCGCAGCAGAAGCTGTCACATGTAATGTTCATTTCACATTGAGCATGAAGAAAAGCCTGGTGGTTTTTTTCTCCATATGTTCAGCTTTGGTAGAAAAACATGCACTTGTCTGTTTTTGAAGGACATATCTGTAAGAAAGGTCTTGAAGTGTCACCGTTGTCTGTTTGTGTCTAATATGTTCGTCCTTTTAGAGTATTGTTGCAGTGTTTCCAGAAAGCATACAGAAAAGCTTGGGGTGAACAGTAATCATATGGAGATCTTAAGTTGTTATTTGTCTCGGGTCATTTATTGACTTTCATGTCTTAGAGTCTGGAAGGTTCAGAGAAGATGGGTGGCTTCACACCTGCCCTGGATCAGGAGTTTGTGGCAGCTGAAAGCAATTACTTGCCATGAGAAGAACCCAGCAATTCTGGTTTCTTTCCAGCGCTTGTCTGTTTTTATTTATATGCTTTATGTCGACAAATCAGTAGATAAGATCGTATTATATGATGCAGTCTGTCTAACGAGAATTAGCCTAAGTACTGACATGGACTTCAGTGGAAATAACACCACAATAATATCCTTGGTGGTGGAAGATGCTGTGACGTTGGGAAGTACGAAATAAAGCATGTACGGTCGGTTGAACCCAGTAGATGAGTGAGCCGAGAGCAGGTTCTAAAGGTGAAGTGTAGAAGATAATTTCGCCCCGTTTCCGGTGGTTCAGCGGGCAGGGGCCTACAGGCTGCCCCTCACGTCACTTACACTCTGCCTCTTGTTGCACGGCTGCTCCGTTCCCTCCCTGGTGGGAGCAGAGAGCTTCGGTCTTCGTTCCTGTGGCGGGTTTCACTAGCGGAGAGAAGGGGCTGGTACGCGGCCGGACAGTGAAGAGGCCTCCAGCTCCTCTGGGTCTGGTATGGCCCCTGATGCAGAGGCTGGTTGATGAGACAAGGAGATCCATTTGATTCCCTGCCCTGGCTTCATCGTGTGCAAGAACAAAGATGACTACACAAAGCTATTTGTGCCAAGGACCGTTATGTCAGTGCCCTCCGACTTCATCGGGGTTGGGGTTGTGGCTTTAGGGGCACATACCTCGGGTTGCAATTCAGTTGTACCCAAAGAAAAAGACTCTGTGGTTTTGTTTTGGCTGATAGAAGCTGAAATGAAAATGAAAACGCAGGATGATTGCTCTTAGCTCTTGGTTCCTTGCTGGAACAAGCTCCCCAGGGAAGTGGCCGTGGCCCCAAGCCTGTTGTTGTTCAAGAAGCGTTTAATTGACTCTGATACCTGGTTTAACCTTTAGGTTGCCCTGTGTGGAGTCAGGAGTTGGACTTGATGATCCTCGTGAGTCCCTTCCATCTCAGGATATTCTATGTTTCTATGAAATAATTCCACATTTATTTAATAAAAAGTCTGACTGAAATACAGGGAGACTGTTTTCCAGGTAAGAAGGTGGTCTAAAATACTTCATTCCTACTAGGTTTCAGCTTTTCGATACCAGATTTTTAATGGTTTACTAGGAAATTTTACAGCATTCTATGACACTGCCTTTTTAATGTTTCTTCAGTCAATGTCAGCATTTTTCATAGCTATGGTACAGCATTCTGTAAATGCTGTACAAAAATAGCATTTTTAAATTAAAAAAAAAAAAAAGTCACGCCTTTTCTGAGGATAGCAAGTCTCTTTCTCTTCCCCCTGCATCAAAATTTTATTTGTTAGCCACGTTTAATGCATAGGTTAAACATTACCTGATCACTTACTATCTTTGCATTTCTAAATAAATGGCTTAGAGCCTGCGTCTAAACTGCTAATAATGTAGTTAAAAAGTGCTGCTTCAATATCATAGCATTATTCCTTTTAAATACAGCACAGTATATTCTTTTGAAATGTACACAACTTCTCATGCTTGTACCAGTAATCCTCAAAAAAGTGTGCACTTGTACTTCTAATTTAACAGTGCACCCCATTGTAAGTTGGTGAGATGCACCTACATTGTCAAATGTCTGATATTTTTATGCATTATTCTCAACTTAATGAAAGTCTTGCTTGTCCATATTTGTACTTAAATTAAAAAAAAAAAAGATTTCCTTACAAATAGACGACATTTGATCAGAATATTACTACCCTGTGAGAATTGACAGCAATTCCTTATGTTCAGCTAAATCTTACTTGAAATTCTGGCCTCATTTTAAAATTTTCAAATTACGTACTGAGAGCACCAGTACTGTCACCCTTCCTCAGCTGAGGTCAACTGTCAGCTACCAGACAGGGTTTCTTTATTTTGGAAAGGTTTTGTTTGGGCAAAGACTCGGTCTTTTAACCAGATGCTGCTTCTTTTCATCTGTTTTTCGTGGCAAATGATCACATTTCCCAACCATTTGCAAACAGTGACTGTCTGGCAGGATTTCCTGGATACATAGTAGTTTGAGATTGTAAAAGGCCAACTTTCTGAACTCTAGCGATTAGTATGGTTATTTGTACTGCCTTTTCTTCCATGGGAACTAATCAGTTCATCATATGGAAGGTAGAAATAGAGTCCAAGAAAAATTCATTTGCAAGCTAATCACCTCCACCACGAATCATAAACAAAACAAAACAAAAAATCAAAGTAGGACACCTCCCAACCTTTGTGTTACTAAGACTTCTGAAGATCTGGAACCAGTGTTTGGGGAGTCAAAGTTTTGTGGAAACTCCTGAAAAAGTAATTTATAACCTGATCCCATTTTTGTGTAGTAGAGTGAGGTACTGAGAAGCTCGCAGCACATAACCCATGAGTTAAAGCTGTGCGAGCAGAAGGCAGCCGATAACCAGTGCTGACTGTGAAAGGAACCATTTCTTTATTAAACTTTCTTTTATATTCTAAGCTGACCTTCAAAATTAAAAGCAAGGGGTTAATAAAAGCATGTAAACCCACAGACATTATGAGAAATTCGACGAATTTTAATTAGTTTCCTGTGAGTCGATTCACTGGAAGAAGTGGTGGAATTTTTGTTGTGTGCATACACCATAGAAGAGACTGAACCCTTTGAAATTTTCCCACGTTCTGAGGGAGCCCCCTAAATGGGTAATATGGACTAATAGAGAAGATGTTGATGTTGATGAGAGACAGGTTTTTGTCATTATTTTCATGTAATCCATCAGATGTTTCTTCAGGTCCTGAAAGTGAGGGTGTTTTTTGACTACTGGGAGGCCTAATGGATTTCTCAATCTTAGAGGGAAGAGGAAGGAGCTATGTTCCATTTTCCTTAGTGTACATCAGTTGATTTTGGTTGATTGCTTTCCTTTTCCTCACCTTATGAGGACTTAAGAAGTTCTACAGTCTGTTAAAAATTGTCTTTATCCTGAATTGTCTTTTGTCCTTACTGTATTCTCAGTAGTGATGAAAATGGTCCAAATAGAGGACATAGGATGAAGTCCTGATCCCTTCAAGTTCATGAGTGTCTCAGAATTAGTTTAAGTGAAGCAAATTTTCTCCCATTGAATTCATTTTATGGAGGAAATGTCAAAGGCATCCTGATATTTTCTTTCACTGTCCAGAGTTCAACTTTTTTCCACTGTATGAATGAGATCTAAAAGTTTTGGTTTTGTAGGGTTGGGTTTGAGGCGGGGAGACAAGTTCATGAGTTGGTTATTTTTAAAATATGTACAGATACTCCACACCTCTGGCTGTGATTGTCTGCAAGAACATAATCTGGGTATAGTTACCACTGACTAGCAGGCTAGTTAGTACAGACCCTGGTGTGGGAGGGCAGGGTTCTCAAACCTTGTGAAAATGCTTGGGCAGTACAGCTATTTCAAGTAACCACACGTCCACATCCTTATATACATACTACACGTTATAAAAGAAATTTAGAAGTGTTTAACTTCAGACACGTAGGTTTGGAAGAATGCTTCTTATTCTACACCAGAAGAGGGCAGGGACTGAAAAATGGAGTTTGGTGGTTAGATAAGCAGCATGAAGCACAGATTCTTTCTTATCCCTCTAAACGATTCCATACTCCTTGTACAATCGTCACTCACAGTGAAACCGATAGAAGATTTGCTTCCAGGAGCAGCAGGCAATCTTGTAATGCAACTGTGAGCTGCCCTTTTTTCAGGGTCTGCTTCATTCATTAAATAAATCGGGGGGGGGGGGGGGGGGGGGACTGGCAGGTTGATAAAACTTGAGCACTTACAGTTAACAGACACAAAATTGTTACTGAAAAATTGTCAGGAACAAAAAAATTACTTTCTAGAATACTGAGAGATTTGAGGGGCTTGAAATTTTAAAAAATCTTAGCCGCCTCATAGGCACTGTTGTAGATAAGTATGCATCCAAAGTAATTTTATTAACCTGAATAGTTACATCTGTGATATAATGAAAGAGGCTTGTTGCCTAAATGTTACTTTTAATTGCTTATGTTAAAACTAAATCATAGTAGAAAATGGTTTTGCCAAGTAATTTTGGCAAACTAGTTTACATCTTGTCAATAAGATTTTAATCTTGGTCTGAAGAATTAAGGATTTGGGGCTTTGAGGAAAAACAAAAAATGTATTTTAGGATCTAGTTTGGCTCTGCATGTCTGTCGTGCTGTAGCCATTGGCATTCGTATTAAAATACAAAGATTACTACCTGTAAAGTTCAGAGAGCAGAAGCTATTTTGACTTTTTTTGGAGCTTAATAAATGTACTGACCTGAAAGCTGAGGTTGTGAGAATGATCTCTGAATGAGAGTTGCAGTACCAGGAGCTGCTTTGCACAAATGTGTGTATTTTGAGACAGAGCACTCGGTTTCCAGTGAAGGAGAATCATCTGTTTGGGAAATATATTCCTCAAGCCAATTCATGTTACCATTTGGAAACTCTGACCAAGCAGAACTGGAAAAAGAGAGCTTATCATAGGAAAAAGTTAGAACAACTGCTGTGCGTTTGTGGAAAGAAATTCTAGAGACTGTGGTAACACCATTTTGTCTTTTTAAGAAATGCTGGTCCCTGTGTGATATCAAAACCAGCAGGTAGATGGGATTGCAGATGTGCCCACTTTTGGAGTAGAAGATAACTCCTTTCTGCAACAAAAACCTTTTACAAAAGTGTGCTTGAATAGATTGCAATGATCTGAAGCTCTTGACAGTTATTCTTCAAATTACAAAGAGAAAACAGTACATGATGGTTAGTTAAATAGCACAAGTAGCAGAGTTTAACTGGTATTATGATAATGAGTTCAACCCTATTAATTCTCTGATCACAAGGGGGCAAAAAATCCCATTTTTTTAATGCACATGCAAGATGTACAGTGCTCTGGGAACATTAACAGTGATTTTCTGACAGACTCAGAAAGTAAAACATGAAATAAAAATCTAGACTGCAGAAGGCAATTCTGGGACCAAATTCGGTGGTGTCATACATTTCTCTGCCTCTGGCCAATGTAGTGGGATACAACTTTTAAAGAGATTTTTTTTTACAACTTCATAGGGATTTTATGTACTGTTTTGTTTGGGGTTGTTTGTCTGTCTTACCATCTGTTCTTGCCTCGGGAAAATTTTTATTATTTCCCTATAAGGGGTTTTTGCATAGGTGAAGGGGGGTTTCTTTCTTTATTTTTTATTTTTACTGGAATGCAGAATATGTTAAAATAATAACAGCTTGTCTAGAAATGTCAGCTTGGTAATAAAAGAGTATTAGATTGGGCTGGTTCTCCCTGTCTTGTTACAAGACAGCACCTTTTTGTATTTCATGTATGTAAACGCTGATTGTTCACAAATATGATCGTTTTTGACATGGCTTTTGTATTGGTAAATAGAGGCATTCACAACAAAACCTGATTATAGCCCTCTAGCTCAAGTGGAGGACAGTTAATTATTTTTCATTCTGTAACCTATTTAACAATTTCTGTAACTTCAGGAATCCGAAAATGTCATGTATCTCTCACAAAGGAATATTTTGTCTTCAGGTTATTACATTTTCCTGCAAAGTAAAATAAACATCGTTTTAATAGAATCATTAATATGTCTGCTGGCACTCATCAAGTAAACAAATGCATTAATGCCATTATATATTGTATACATTACCAAAAAAATCCCATAAGAATGTTCTATATAATAGTTTCATTCAGTACCTTTTTTCTTTCTCTCAAGAATTGGGATTTCATCCAAATTCTAAAGGTTAAGTTGTCAATAGAACTCAAAGGGTCTTCTGTTTCCATTTGTATAACTAGTTTAATGTTTTTTAAGTCCTCGGCATATACCAACAATGGAATCAGTCAGTTACAGGGAAGCTTAGCAGGACATTCTTAAAGTTCCCTTCACAGTAGCAAATAATGCTGAAACTAATTCAGGAAAAGAGCAACTCTTTTCACTGAAGAAGTTGTTTTAATTAGTACTTAGCATAGGATAATAAATACTCAAATACTTATGTAATGTTCCAGCTTCAAGACTAGAAATAAGGATGGACGTGCAGTAGAACAAAGTTCATGGTTCAATCAGTTTAATAATTACATTGTGTCTCCTTGCTAAAGCATAATGAAATTCTCATGGAACGTTGTTGGTACCTGAAAAAGCAAGCGCCATGGGTTTTATTAGCTAAACCTGCAGGTTGGAATACTGTGAACGGTCACTTGAACCTGCTACAGTAGTGAATAGTTGAACTGTTGAATGTTAGTTATTAATTTCTGCACTTTCAAAGGAGAAGTGATTGAGAGAGGCTGTTTTTGTATGTGTTGGTGTGCTTTTAGTGACATAATGGCAGATAAAACCTTGCTCTTTCCAGCTGCTGAAATGAAGAATATAAATGAAATCAATAGCATGCAGCTTTAAGCTCTTCAGCCTAATAGGTGTTTTCTCTTCGAACATATATACTGTGTGCACGATTGTTTGCAAACTATTATTAACATTTTGGCTTTGAATGAGGCAAACCTTTTTGCTTTCCTGATTAACAGTGAGTAATGTCAGTTGATAATTAAAATGCTGCAGTTAGAAAATAATACTTAGCAGCTGTTGTGGCTGCCTCCCACCAGTTGTTTCAAGGGTATCAAGAGGGGCCACCCAGAGTGCTTGGCAGCAGCTGTAAACATGGAGTAGCTACACCCGCTTAAGTGCCAGTGAGTGCTTTGAGAGTGCCCTAAGAACAGGCAAATGTCTTGCGTTTAGGAGAGGGACATTGTGAAAGTTCTTCAGACCAAAAATCTAGTAAAGCATGTGTTCGTTGGTGTCTGGTTTTGGTATAAAATGAAAATATCACTCTAGATTTCCATTAATCTTTCCTGTTCGACCCTCCTGTGTCCGAAACCCCTAGACCACAACTGAATATGAAATGGACTGAAACTGACCCGGCCGTCTTAGGTTTGAGCTGTGCTGACTGCAGGGTACTGCTGAAAAGAGGTGACCTGATCCTGTCCTTATATTTCCAGACCTTTTTCTCCATTGTGTTTGGGTGCAGGGTCAGTCAGACCAGCTTGTTAATCTAGCTGAAATTATCAGAATCACAGAATCACAGAAACACTAG
>NW_010521982.1:0-302 GCF_000687285.1 Phaethon lepturus
TTGGGACGGCATTGCTCCTGCTCGCGGGGTCCCGGTGTGCAGGGCCAGGAATTAGAGTGCTGACCCTGGGACACAATCGTGTCCTCCAAGGAGAGCAGAAGAAAAGAGAGAACACCCTATTATAATGATTGTCAGTGGAGACAGAGGTAATACCCGCAGCAGAGTCCTCTTTGGGGAAGAGAAGGGTTTCTGAGCAGAGCTGGGCTGCCCTCACGCACCGGGTGCTCCCCGAGAGCTCTGGGCAGTGCCAGGGCGCTGCCGGTGAGCTCCGAGCTGGGTGGTTGTGTGCCCAACTCTCTGGG
>NW_010521982.1:351-3951 GCF_000687285.1 Phaethon lepturus
AGCTGGGTGGTTGTGTGCCGAACTCTCTGGGCACAGGGCGGTTGTTCCAGCGCCCGGACTGGGAACGTTTTAAACAGGAGACTGAAAAGGAGCAAATAATGAATACCACACTCCAGTCTGCGTTTTTATGATGAAGAATCATTGGTGTTGAAATACAGGCGACTCTGCGAGTCTGGGCTCCGGGTGTTTTCACCAGCACCCAGCAGTTGCCCAAATACAAACAATGAATAGCAGCAACCACAGCAAACGCAACACTGGGGCAGGGGAGTGCCGGCTTTTCTCTGTCTCCCCTTTCTGTCACCAGCCAAGGGGACAGAGACTTGTCAGGTCTCTCAGGGATGCTGCGGCCGTGACCCCTCCCCGGTTCCCGGTCCCCTCTCCCCACGCCTGCCCCTTCTGCTGCTGCCGGGCTGCAAACCCGGGTGCGCTGGCTCCGAGGGGCTCTGCAAACCCGGGGGCGCTGGCTCCGAGGGGCGCCCGGCCACACACAGCCACCCCGTCTGTGTCCAAGCGCCGTGTCCAGGAACCAGCCAGAGCTTCTCCCATTAAGAAATAGCCTTGGGAGCCCTGGGCCGTGGCAAGACGGCTCACGCTGCCTTCAACGACCCACAGAAAGGGTCCATAAGCAGCCGAGTCCTGAGCTGCCAGCTCCAACCAGAGAAGTGGGTTAGCAAAACAAAGACAGATGGCAGGGGTTTAACGCGAGCGCTTTCTCATACAGCTATCGCGACGCCGCTGTCGGGAGCATCTCTGTGACCAGAGGGCCGGGCTCCCTCTCACCCCTGTCTCGGTGGCACGCAGTGACCTGGCTGGGGACTTCGGGCAGCCCCTGCGCCTTCCCCGCTGGGGCTGGGACCAGTCTCTGTATACGCAGCCGTACTGGGAGTAGTGGTGTCGGGACTGCTGTGTTCAGAGAGGACGGAAGGGCAGGGGGTCCAAGAGCCCTGTCTGAGAGCCATGTCCTGCAGGGATGGGGAAAGAAATGGGCAGGAGGCAGGGAGGGACTCAGGGAGGTGATGGAGCTGGTGGGAATGGGGATGCATCGAGCCAGGGCCCAGCACCCATGGCAGCAAATCTGCCGTTCCCCAGACCCCCGGCATCAGCCCTGACTACGCAGGTTTATTGAAAGACTTTGCTGCCGGATCGTGCAGGGACCACCCCGCTTCTCAGGGCACACAGGCGTCCAGGCTGGCATCTGGGTTTAGGGTGGGCAGCTAAGGGGTCCCGGACCCCAGGGAGCACCCACAGCGCCCAGTCCCGCACGCGGCAGGGGCTCACTGTGCCAGCCGTCCTGCTGCCTGCTGCCCTGCAAACGGGGGCTGCAGCCCCGGGAGCTGCCTACCCGCCAGCCATGCCCGGCTGGGGCTCTCCACGTTCCTCCTCCCTTGCCCTGGGCTTTGCCCAGGGACAAGTTTGGCGGGGGAAGATGTGTCACTTGTCCTTCAGACATCGCTGGTTCGAGCCAACGTCCCCTCAGCCCTCAGTCACACCTGGAGTCAGTCGGAGGCTGATTTCAAACCCCAATCCTTGCTGTATAAAAGCAAGAGCAATGTATCAGCGAGATCATGAGATTCCTTGCATGGGTGGAGAGAAAATACATCTGAGGCAACGTCTGGTTTCCTTCTGCAGTTTAAATGGCGCTCTGGGTGTGAGACGAATGTGTCCCCTTACCGGGGAGTGTGGCACTGCACTTGCAGGGCTTCTCCCCCTCCCAAGCCCGGCTGCTGCAGACATGCAGGCAGGCAAAAATGTCTGGGGTCAGGAGTCACCCGGCACTTGGTTTTTAAATAGTTTGTCTATTTTAAATGCTGACAGTGTTTGTTTGTTAGGCCACAAGCTTTTGGCAGCCTCCCCCTCCCAATCCACCTGAAGCGGAGCAGCCGGCCGCCCGCACACGCGCTGCCCTGGGAAAGGGACACGGGAGCCGTCCCCCCCCGCCGCCCGGAGCAGCATCGCGGCAAAGCCTCGGCCAGAGCCTCCCCAAGCGCCGGCTGCTGCGTAGGAGCCTCGTGTCACTGTTTTAGGTGGCCCCGAGTGACACTTGGCTGCGGGTTTTTCTTGCCGGTGTTGGGGTCTCTGGTTTGTGCCGGTCGCGGTTTCTCTAGGTGGCTGCGCTGGTGATTTCGGCTTAGCCAGCAAACTTTTTGTTCAAACATCAGCTGTACTAAATTTGTACGAAGCAATTCTCATGCTGTCCAGATGCCACTGCTTCTAAAAATAGTCCAGTCTAGTCTGTTTTCCCAGCTTCTTGCCTTTTATCAGTAGTACTTTTAATAGCCTTTGCAATATTTTAAGGAGTCATTTGTCCACGTCAGGCCAGCGACTACTGGGAACAAGAGTCCTCCTCAGTTCCCCCATACTCCCATTCATGCCCTACACAAAAAAAGACCATGAAGAAGCTCTTTTTTGCACTGGAAAGCAGAAGTTTTCGGTGCACGCTCAACAGGAGCTGTGCTGGGTTGGGTCAAGTCCGGCTTTCCTTGCAGAGCTCCCCAGTGCACAAAAGCTGCTGTGGGTCCTTCCCTGGGGACCGGTACAGCATCTGGAGTGGGAGCAGGATGTCCCTGAGGGTCCTCAGCATGGTGGGTTGTTGTCCAATGTGGCCAGGAGATGGAGAGCCGTAGGATGGGTTGGTGTGGGATGAGATGAGATGGGATGGAGTGAGATGGGATGGGATGCAGTGGGTTGGGATGGGGATGGGGTAGGAGGGGGCAGGATGGGGTGCCAGGCCAGCATCCAGGGGCAGTTCACACCTGCTGCCAGCTTGGTGGGAAGAGCTGCGGCGCACACCCGTGCCTCGGTTACCCCGTCTCTCGGTGGGTCTGACTGTGCCTTTTGAGAACCTGGGAGCTTTGTGGCTGGAGGTCACCGCATCAGCGGTGCTCTTAGGGGTGCCAGAGACAGATACTCCCTGTGACGCTAATATTTTATTTCATGAAATATTTATGCCATTTCTGAAGCATTTCTGCAAACACAAGCATCTTTTAAGGACCTTGGCATCATTTAAGTATCCAGCAACGTTCTTGAACATTGTGGGTTTTCCTGTGTTTATTTTTCCTCCTCCTGGACCTTTTGCTCAGCAGACAGGCTGGGGTTTTTTCTTTTGGCTCTGCCTGCCTGGAGCAAGCATCCCAGGAGGTGCAGCATTGGCAGAGCTGATGCGGGGCCATGTTGAAGCTCTGGGGGTGGTCGCAGGGATGCCCGGAGGACCAGGAGGAGATGCATGTGCTGGGGGTGGCCAGCAGCCCTGCTCGCACTGGCAGCAGAAACAGAAACTTGAATTTCCTTGGTGGCAGGTCAGTGGGACCCATGGCATCACCTCTGCCCACTGGGGCAGGTGAGCAAGCCGGGACACCCCCTCCAGGCCACCCTTTCCCAGGGCTGCTTTGTGCTTTGGGGTCTTGGTGTGCCTGGCAGCCCTCCCGACAGCCGGGGTGAAATGACCCCAAGAAAACCCAGGCAGTTGGCTTGGAAAATCCCAGGGAGCTTGATTTACTCGCAGAACATGTTTGCGTAACAATACAATGGGGGAGCCCTATTTTTGGTACAATGCGTCGCTCCACGTGCCAAGATGTGCGGATACTCCCTGGCTCGGGCAGG